>NC_074678.1:6380845-6455845 GCF_029448725.1 Salvelinus fontinalis | reverse complement strand
ACATGTTTCAATCAGACCACCATAGTCCCTGTGCCCAAGGAAGTGTAGTCACTTTACAAATTACCTGTATTTAGCCTCATTATTGTTATTATCTTGTGTTACGGTAAAGTCTACACCTGTTGTATTCGCCCTCATGTGACAAATAACATTTTAAAATCTCTCTCTCTCTCTCTCTCTCTCTCTCTCTCTCTCTCTCTCTCTATCCCCACCCCTTTCCTTCTTTGTCTTTATCTGTATAAGTCCTGGTTTGACTCCGGATTTGTGATATATTTACATACTGTATGAATAGCAGAGTGATGCACAGTAACAGCTGTGATTTAGTGCACACGTACGCTGTATCTGGATCCACACCAGCTGAAGTTAGAAGCTAATTATTTTACAACGTCACTGAAAGCTGCTAGGAAATACTCTACTGTCTTGCCTGTCAGGGGTCAGGGGTCAGAACTCAGTTAACCCTGCTCAATACACATATAGACACTCATGCACACACACACACACACACACACACACACACACACACACAAATACACACGCAGACATTGTCATGCAGCACACACACACATATAGTCATGCACACACATGAATGCAGAAACACACACACATGAATGCACACACACACACACACAAACACACACATGAATGCACACTCACACACACATACACAAGAATGAGTGAGAGACACCAAGACACCTAGAGTCAGAGAAGACATGGACCAGTGAGTTTTTACATTCACACCCCAGGATTACTCAGTGGAAGAGGGGGCGTTCATCAGGTTACCACTCAGATAGATGGATAGAGAGAAAGAGTCTCTGTTTCATTCAATTTTTCTTTCTTCAATCTCATTCTCTCTCTAGGGGCATTCCGCTAAAGTGCAAACACATTGGTAGAGCAACCGTATGCGCCGTTCATCCCAAGTGATGACTGCCTGTTTGATAGACACACATACAGACATACACACACGGCACGCACACACACACACGCTCGCCTGTGTCTGTCTAGTGTCTGGTGTTGTACTGAGTCCCAGTGTGATACAACACACGCTCTGTTGGTCCTTCAGTAGTGCAAGGGCTGGTCGTGAAGGCCTTTGCATGTGAGGGGTTTCCATGTTCAGCCCTCTCGCTAGACTAGCCTCCTAAAAAAAAGAGCAGGAGAGGAGGGGGCAGTGTGAATCAGGAGGGGGCAGTGTGAATCAGAGAGCAGGAGAGAGGGGGTGTTGTGTGAATCAGAGAATAGGAGAGAGGGGGTGTTGTGAATCAGGGAGCAGGAGAGAGGGGGTGTTGTGTGAATCAGAGAATAGGAGAGAGGGGGTGTTGTGAATCAGGGAGAAGGAGAGAGGGGGTGTTGTGTGAATCAGAGAGCAGGAGAGAGGGGGTGTTGTGTGAATCAGAGAGCAGGAGAGAGGGGGTGTTGTGTGAATCAGAGAGCAGGAGAGAGGGGGTGTTGTGTGAATCAGAGAGTAGGAGAGAGGGGGTGTTGTGTGAATCAGAGAGCAGGAGAGGAGGGGGTGTTGTGAATCAGAGAGCAGGAGAGAGGGGGTGTTGTGTGAATCAGAGAGCAGGAGCGGAGGGGGTGTTGCGAATCAGAGAGCAGGAGAGAGGGGGTGTTGTGTGAATCAGAGAGCAGGAGAGAGGGGGCAGTGTGAATCAGAGAGTAGGAGAGAGGGGGTGTTGTGAATCAGAGAGCAGGAGAGAGGGGGCAGTGTGAATCAGAGAGCAGGAGAGAGGGGGTGTTGTGTGAATCAGAGAGAAGGAGAGAGGGGGCAATGTGAATCAGAGAGAAGGAGAGGAGGGGGCAGTGTGAATCAGAGAGCAGGAGAGAGGGGGTGTTGTGTGAATCAGAGAGCAGGAGAGAGGGGGTGTTGTGAATCAGAGAGAAGGAGAGGAGGGGGTGTTGTGAATCAGAGAGCAGGAGAGAGGGGGTGTTGTGAATCAGAGAGCAGGAGAGAGGGGGTGTTTTGTGAATCAGAGAGCAGGAGAGAGGGGGTGTTGTGAATCAGAGAGCAGGAGAGAGGGGGTGTTGTGTGAATCAGAGAGCAGGAGAGAGGGGGTGTTGTGAATCAGAGAGAAGGAGAGAGGGGGTGTTGTGAATCAGAGAGCAGGAGAGGAGGGGGCAGTGTGAATCAGAGAGCAGGAGAGGAGGGGGCAGTGTGAATCAGAGAGCAGGAGAGAGGGGGTGTTGTGAATCAGAGAGCAGGAGAGAGGGGGTGTTGTGAATCAGAGAGCAGGAGAGAGGGGGTGTTGTGTGAATCAGAGAGCAGGAGAGAGGGGGTGTTGTGAATCAGAGAGAAGGAGAGGAGGGGGTGTTGTGAATCAGAGAGCAGGAGAGAGGGGGTGTTGTGAATCAGAGAGGAGGAGAGAGGGGGTGTTGTGAATCAGAGAGGGGGTGTTGTGTGAATCAGAGAGGAGGAGAGGAGGGGGTGTTGTGAATCAGAGAGAAGGAGAGAGGGGGTGTTGTGTGAATCAGAGAGGGGGTGTGGTGTGTAAGAAGGTTGGTAGGACTGTTGGATGTTATAGTTCTGTATCAGGATGTGTGAGTTTGAACATACTCTCTCTCGTCTCTCCTCTGTTCATTTCTGTTCAGAAGAGAATGGCCTACTTGTCTTCACAGTGTTGGGGCTGTCCTTAGGACAGGGGTGTGTGGGTTTTCTGACAGGGACAGTGTGTGTGTGGGTCATATGAGCATGAGAGAGAGGGGCAGTGAGAGTGACGTGTGTATGTAACCACGTTTGTGTGTCTAAAGTGAGTGCTTGTGTGTCTGTTTTTTAGTTTGTTTGAGCGAGACTCAGTGTGTGTGTATGTGCGTGCGTACCTGCATGTGTGGGTGTGTGCGTATGAGCTTGCGCGTGTGTGTGTGTGGCAGCACATGAGGCAAGGGGTCCTGTTGCGTGTCCTCTTTCCTCTCCCAGTCTCTCACGCTATCCCAGTCCCCAGATCAGGAACTCTGCTCTCCCTCCCTCCCTTCCCCTCCTCCCTCCATCCATATCTCCCTCCCCTCCCTCCCTCCATCCATCTCCCCCTATGTCAGGAGGCCAGGGGAATAGATTCTGACTTGGCTTTTTGCGTGACAAAGGCTGTAGATTGATCCATGGCTCTCCTCCTCGTGCACCGCGACAGCAAACACCAGATAAACCAGACTAGAGCTCAGCTAGCTGACTAACTCTCTGGAGTGTTTGTGCAGTAGGTCCTGGTTGTTGTCTTTTTAAAGGGGTAGATGAAGGCCCGGAACGATACCAGTATCACGATACTAGTTAGTATCATGGCAAGGGAACACCTCTTTAAGAAAACAGCCCTAATGTTGGAAACAAACATGTTTGTTTGTTTAGGCTGTGTTTCTGTACAGCACTTTGAGATATCAGCTGATGTCCGAAGGGCTATATAAATACATTTCATTTGATGTTGCTGTTATCCATGGCCATGTGTATTTATTCTCCAACCTACAATATGTTACATACAGCAGGACCAAAGAGTTTAGTCTGCTTCGTGTTTTCATTTTTGCCATGGAACAAAATATAGCGCTGCTGGTATCGTCACAGCCCTAGATAGATGGTTAATTATGTAAAAGCTGTCAGACCCACACTGTTGTCACTTTGGGTAGAAGGAGAGAAGTGAAGTGAACGTTCCCCGCCTGCCTGCTGCCTGGGAGACTTCTGAACTTCCTCCGAGCTGGAGTTTAGAGTTTATGACACCTGGAGGAGAAAGCTAAAGGCCAGGGGTCAAAGGTCATGGCATTGTCCTTGTTTCAGCCCTTAACGCAAACAAACCAGCCCATCACACAGCTTTCGTTCAGCCAATGAGCTGTGTGTGGGTGTGTGGTAGAGTTAGTGTGACAGTGCTGTTCTCCTGGGCCACATAACCCTAACCAAAGAAAAGGCTGTTGTGTTCAGTAGTGCTCCTCCCTGGATCAGTAGAAAGCTGCCTATGACAATGTAGGATCAGTATGATAATATGACACTTGGTACTATTAAACACAGAGTGCATGAGATTAATGCAAAGGTCATGACTTTCTGTACTTTGTGTTAGAACATTTAATACATGCTAGCTTCAGTCGATGGGTGTGGGAGGGCACGGACGTTTGTGCCCGTGTTCGTGTGTGTGTGTGGTGTGTGTGTGTGTGTGTGTGTGTGTGTGTGTGTGTGTGTGTGTGTGTGTGTGTGTGTGTGTGTGTGTGTGTGTGTGTGTGTGTGTGTGTGTGTGTGTGTGTGTGTGTGTGTGTGTGTGTGCGAGTGCGTGTGCGTGTGCGGGTGTGTGTGTCAGCAGTCCCTGACTGTGTTGTGGTGTATGCGTGTCTGTGTGAGATTAAGGATTGGACAGGCTGCTTAAGCATAGGGTTGTGTTACTAAATTACACACAGAGACTTGTGGGAAATCCAAGCACCCAGTTAAAGACGTTATCCTCTGAGTGAACCCTGGGCAGACAGAGAGGAAAGCCCCGTCCCTCACTGCGTCTCTATGGTGGTCACCGCAAACGCAGAAAAGCCTGGATGTTTTAGGAAACTAATTCCAAAAAGAGATTTGGGGTTTATGCTCCTTGAAAGGAATTTGAACTTCCAAATTAAATTGCGAGAAAGAGAACAGCAGATAGACTAACGTAGTGTCATCTCATATTAGTGTGCTCTGTCTTGCTAGCCAGCTTCACTAGTGTTGATTGTTTGGCTGTATTCAGAACTACAGAAGCTGTCTCCTTATGTCTTCATCACAGTTAATGCTAGGCTACCTACCGTAAGGTCATAATTGCTACTCCGTACACCCTGCACCATGACCTTTCCCGGTTGTCTTGCGTGTCTGTATCGACTACAGCTCTTGAATCATGCCATACACCCACATGACATAGCACGTCTATGTTAAATACATAGGCAGCTCTCACAGGTCCCTATGGGACGTAGACAGAGAGTTTTGTCAACGGCGCCTTGCAGTGTAAATGTATTTTGCATACTGGAGATTTAGGAAGACTGAATTGTTCAAATGTAACGTCAGTGCGTCGACTTGGTAACACTATCGCTGAGTCTCAGTAAACTCCCAATGCATTTTGTTTTACTTTTGAGAATGAACATTCATTTGAAGGAATGAAACATCAGGTGAAAGAATGACGTGGTCAGGTGAAAGTTATGATCCCTTATTGATGTCACTTGTTAAAGCCACTTCAATCAGTGTAGATGAAGGGGAGGAGCCAGGTTAAAGAAGGATTTTTAATCATTGAGACAATTGAGACATGGATTGTGTATGTGTGTCATTCAGAGGGTGAATGGGCAAGACAAAAGATGTTAGTGCCTTTGAACGGGGTATGGTAGGAGGTGCAAGGCACACTGGTTTGTGTCAAGAACTGCAACGCTGCTGGGTTTTTCACTCTCAACAGTTTCCCGTGTGTATCAAGAATGGTCCACTACCCAAAGGACATCCAGCCAACTTGACACAACTGTGGGAAGCATTGGAGTCAACATAATCCAGCATCTTTGTGGAACGCTTTCGACTCCTTGTACAACCTAGATGAAACCACCATAGTCAAAACATGGGTGAAATGAGGACAAACAGTAGATTAGAATGTGATTGGTGGTCAGATCCCCTATCCATCTGGTGTCTGTTTCTGCTTCTCATCTGGGAATGAACAGGACCAAGGTGCAGCGTGGTGAGCGTACATTTTCTTTTATTTCAAAAAATGACGCCAACAAAACAACAAACGAGAAAACAACCGTGAAGCTAAAGGCTATAGTGCCAACAACATAGACAACTTCCCACAAAGACAGGTGGGAAAAAGGGCTACCTAAGTATGGTTCTCAATCAGAGACAACGATAGACAGCTGTCCCTGATTGAGAACCCTACCTGGCCAAAACATAGGAATACAAATAATAGAACATAGAATACCCACCCCAACTCACACCCTGACCATACCAAAATAGAGACATAAACAGGATCTCTAAGGTCAGGGCGTGACAAAAGGTCAGTGCATATAGCTTGGTAATGAGGGTCTATTGGTTTGACATGAGGATGAATTACCCTAACCCAGGGGATGAATTACCCTAACCCAGGGGATGAATTACCCTAACCCAGGGGATGAATTACCCTAACCCAGGGGATGAATTACTCTAACCCAGGGGATGAATTACCCTAACCCAGGGGATGAATTACCCTAACCCAGGGGATGAATTACCCTAACCCGGGGGATGAATTACTCTAACCCAGGGGATGAATTACCCTAACCCAGGGTATGAATTACCCTAACCCAGGGGATGAATTACCCTAACCCAGGGTATGAATTACCCTAACCCGGGGGATGAATTACCCTAACCCAGGGGATGAATTACCCTAACCCAGGGGATGAATTACCCTAACCCAGGGTATGAATTACCTTAACCCGGGGGATGAATTACCCTAACCCAGGGGATGAATTACTTTAACCCAGGGGATGAATTACCCTAACCCAGGGGAGGAATTACCCTAACCCGGGGGAGGAATTATTCTAACCCAGGCAAAGCCGTGACACTACTGTAAAATGATTAGTGCTTAGTATGTCTGAGGTCAGTCAGTGTCCCATGATAAGATGAACTACTACCAATTCAATCACAGACTACTATACCCTGCTAAGTAGACCCAACCATCTACAGTCTACAGACTACTATACCCTGCTAAGTAGACCCAACCATCTACAGTCTACATACTACTATACCCTGCTAAGTAGACCCAACCACTAGTCTACCCTGGCTTGGCCTGACCTGGTGGAGCGTGTCTGCATGTGTGGGTGTGTGCGTATGTTAGAGGAGAAGACAGGATAATGACTCCATTGCAGGGCTTAGGGCAGCTCAGCAGACCCTTAATACTATCTGCAGCCCAGCCTGGCTAAGCCCCGACTCCACGAGCTTACCACAGCACAACACATGGTCTACTAATGGCAGATAGGAAGGGTTAATCATCTCTACTCAAGATAAACTGCACAAGGAGTATAAAGGGAAGGAGGGAGAAGAGGGAGAGGTGAGGAATGAAGGTAGAGTAGAAGGGTGGAGGAGACAGGAGAGGGAAGGAGGGTGAAAGGGGTAAAGGGAGAGTAGAATGAAGGAGGGAGGGAGAGGAGAGAGATTAAGGGAGAAGAGAGAGGTATAGGGAGAGGAGAACAAACGAGGGAGAGGGATTAAGGGAGAGGAGTGGGGTATAGGGAGAGGAGAATAAATGAGGGAGAGGAGAGAGATTAAGGGAGATGAGAGAGTTATAGAGAGAGAAGAATACATGAGGGAGAGGGATTAAGGGAGAGAAGTGGGGTATAGGGAGAGGAGAATACATGAGGGAGTGGAGAGAGATTAAGGGAGAGGAGAATCAGTGAGAGAGAGGTGAGAGGGTGAGAGGTAATGAGAGTGCCTTCCTGACTGCCGCACAGACAGAATCATTGGAGATATATGGAGAATCACTGTGGTGATGATGCCAAAGTCTGACCTCTGTGATGGTAATGATGTTATGGCCACAGCGCCCGCTCTGCGCTAACAAATTAGCCTAGCTCTTACTAGCGTTGGGCAGCCCCAGGGGACTCATCCAACAGGAGGAGATATGAATCGTCCCAGAGGGGAAACACACTGCCCATCCTTGGGTTGGAAGGTGACTGACGAGGGACGCTCCTTCACTCTCATAAGGCCTGGCTGTAGATGGGTTGGAAGGTGACTAATGAGGGACACTCTCGCTCACATAAAGCCTGGCTGTGGATGGATGTCCTTTTGTGTGTGTGTGTGTGTGTGTGTGTGTGTGTGTGTGTGTGTGTGTGTGTGTGTGTGTGTGTGTGTGTGTGTGTGTGTGTGTGTGTGTGTGTGTGTGTGTGTGTGTGTGTGTGTGTGTGTGTGTGTGCTCGTGTGTGTGTGCACGTGTGTGTGTGCACGTGTGTGTGCGTGCACGTGTGTGTGCGTGCACGTGTGTGTGCGTGCGTGCGTGCGTGGGTGCGTGTGAGTGAGTGTGAGTGTATGTGTGTGACACGCTCATGACCCAACCGTACGCTTCACCTCAGCCTTCAATCACCTTTTCCCTCCCTTTATCCATCACTCCATCCATCTCCCCTGAATCAAACACCCGTCTAGCAGGACAGAGGGAGGGGGATTTGAGGTTTTGTGCTCAGCTTGGCTCAAACAACACAGACCCTTAAAAATAACTGTCCACTGTTTCCAGATTTCTATGAAATAGGACCTATAATTAATTACAACATGAGTGAAATAGTTTTCCTTCCAAAAAGAGGTAATTAAGTATGTTAAAAAGCTGCTTTTATGTGTTGGAATGGTGTGGAAGTACCGTAACAACAGAATGGTGTGGACGTACACCAACAACAGAATGGTGTGGACGTACCCCAACAACAGAATGGTGTGGACGTACTCCAACAACAGAATGGTGTGGACGTACAGCAACAACAGAATGGTGTGGACGTACCCCAACAACAGAATAGTGTGGGCGTACTCCAACAACAGAATGGTTTTTAATATACAGTCTGTTTGAAGTGAGTTTTTTAAGTGTTTTTTTCTCCAATTTATGCTTTAGCCATATACAAGTATATGATGAGTCAACAACTCACTTTGTCCTTCTGGCCCTGTTAGTGTTCTAGACTAGACTAGACTGGCCCTGTTAGTGTACTAGACTAGACTAGACTGGCCCTGTTAGTGTACTAGACTATACTAGACTAGACTGGCCCTGTTAGTGTTCTAGACTAGACTAGACTGGCCCTGTTAGTGCACTAGACTAGACTAGACTGGCCCTGTTAGTGTTCTAGACTAGACTAGACTGGCCCTGTTAGTGTACTAGACTAGACTAGACTGGCCCTGTTAGTATTCTAGACTAGACTGGCCCTGTTAGTGTTCTAGACTAGACTAGACTGGCCCTGTTAGTGTTCTAGACTAGACTAAAATGGCCCTGTTAGTGTTCTAGACTAGACTAGACTGGCCCTGTTAGTGTTCTAGACTAGACTAGACTGGCCCTGTTAGTATTCTAAACTAAACTAGACTGGCCCTGTTAGTGTTCTAGACTAGAGTGGCCCTGTTAGTGCACTAGACTAGACTAGACTGGCCCTGTTAGTGTACTAGACTAGACTGGCCCTGTTAGTATTCTAGACTAGACTGGCCCTGTTAGTGTTCTAGACTAGACTAGACTGGCCCTGTTAGTGTTCTAGACTAGACTAAAATGGCCCTGTTAGTGTTCTAGACTAGACTAGATTGGCCTTGTTAGTGTTCTAGACTAGACTAGACTGGCCCTGTTAGTGTTCGAGACTAGACTAGACTGGCCCTGTTAGTGTTCTAGACTAGACTAGACTGGCCCTGTTAGTGTTCTAGACTAGACTAGACTGGCCCTGTTAGTGTTCTAGACTAGACTAGACTGGCCCTGTTAGTGTTCTAGACTAGAGTGGCCCTGTTAGTGTTCTAGACTAGACTAGACTGGCCCTGTTAGTGGTCTAGACTAGACTAGACTGGCCCTGTTAGTGTTCTAGATTAGACTAGACTGGCCCTGTTAGTGTACTAGACTAGACAAGACTAGACTAGACTGGCCCTGTTAGTATTCTAAACTAAACTGGCCCTGTTAGTGTTCTAGACTAGACTAGACTGGCCCTGTTAGTGTACTAGACTAGACTAGACTGGCCCTGTTAGTGTACTAGACTAGACTAGACTAGACTGGCCCTGTTAGTGTTCTAGACTAGACTAGACTGGCCCTGTTAGTGTACTAGACTAGACTAGACTGGCCCTGTTAGTGTACTAGACTAGACTAGACTAGACTAGACTAGACTGGCCCTGTTAGTATTCTAAACTAAACTGGCCCTGTTAGTGTTCTAGACTAGACTGGCCCTGTTAGTGTACTAGACTAGACTAGACTGGCCCTGTTAGTGTACTAGACTAGACTAGACTGGCCCTGTTAGTGTACTAGACTAGACTAGACTGGCCCTGTTAGTGTTCTAGACTAGACTAAAATGGCCCTGTTAGTGTTCTAGACTAGACTAGACTGGCCTTGTTACTTTTCTAGACTAGACTACACTGGCCCTGTTAGTGTTCTAGATTAGACTAGACTGGCCCTGTTAGTGTACTAGACTAGACTACACTAAACTGGCCCTGTTAGTGTTCTAGACTAGACTGGCCCTGTTAGTGTTCTAGACTAGACTGGCCCTGTTAGTGATCTAGACTAGACTAAAATGGCCCTGTTAGTGATCTAGACTAGACTAAAATGGCCCTGTTAGTGTTCTAGGCTAGAGTAAAATGGCCCTGTTAGTGTTCTAGACTATACTGGCCCTGTTAGTGTTCTAGACTAGACTAGACTGGCCCTGTTAGTGTACTAGACTAGCCTAGACTGGCCCTGTTAGTGTACTAGACTAGACTAGACTGGCCCTGTTAGTATTCTAGACTAGACTGGCCCTGTTAGTGTTCTAGACTAGACTAGACTGGCCCTGTTAGTGTTCTAGACTAGACTAAAATGGCCCTGTTAGTGTTCTAGACTAGACTAGACCGGCCTTGTTAGTGTTCTAGACTAGACTAGACTGGCCCTGTTAGTGTTCGAGACTAGACTAGACTGGCCCTGTTAGTGTTCTAGACTAGACTAGACTGGCCCTGTTAGTGTTCTAAACTAGACTGGCCCTGTTAGTGTTCTAGACTAGACTAGACTGGCCCTGTTAGTGTACTAGACCAGACTAGACTGGCCCTGTTAGTGTTCGAGACTAAAATGGCCCTGTTAGTGTTCTAGACTAGACTAAAATGGCCCTGTTAGTGTTCTAGACTAGACTAAAACGGCCCTGTTAGTGTTTGAGACTAGACTAAAATGGCCCTGTTAGTGTTCTAGACTAGACTGGCCCTGTTAGTATTCTAAATTAAACTGGCCCTGTTAGTTTTCTAGACTAGACTAGACTGGCCCTGTTAGTGGTCTAGACTAGACTAGACTGGCCCTGTTAGTGTTCTAGATTAGACTAGACTGGCCCTGTTAGTGTACTAGACTAGACTAGACTAGACTGGCCCTGTTAGTATTCCAGACTAAACTGGCCCTGTTAGTGTTCTAGACTAGACTAGACTGGCCCTGTTAGTGGTCTAGACTAGACTAGACTGGCCCTGTTAGTGTTCTAGATTAGACTAGACTGGCCCTGTTAGTGTACTAGACTAGACTAGACTAGACTGGCCCTGTTAGTATTCCAGACTAAACTTGCCCTGTTAGTGTTCTAGACTAGACTAGACTGGCCCTGTTAGTGTTCTAGACTAGACTAGACTGGCCCTGTTAGTGTATTAGACTAGACTAGACTAGACTGGCCCTGTTCGTGTACTAGATTAGACTAGACTGGCCCTGTTAGTGTACTAGACTAGACTAGACTAGACTGGCCCTGTTAGTATTCTAGACTAGACTGGCCCTGTTAGTGTTCTAGACTAGACTAGACTGGCCCTGTTAGTGTTCTAGACTAGACTAAAATGGCCCTGTTAGTGTTTGAGACTAGACTAAAATGGCCCTGTTAGTGTTCTAGACTAGACTAGACTGGCCCTGTTAGTGGTCTAGACTAGACTAGACTGGCCCTGTTAGTGTTCTAGATTAGACTAGACTGGCCCTGTTAGTGTACTAGACTAGACAAGACTAGACTAGACTGGCCCTGTTAGTATTCTAAACTAAACTGTCCCTGTTAGTGTTCTAGACTAGACTAGACTGGCCCTGTTAGTGTACTAGACTAGACTAGACTGGCCTTGTTAGTGTACTAGACTAGACTAGACTAGACTGGCCCTGTTAGTGTTCTAGACTAGACTAGACTGGCCCTGTTAGTGTACTAGACTAGACTAGACTGGCCCTGTTAGTGTACTAGACTAGACTAGACTAGACTGGCCCTGTTAGTATTCTAAACTAAACTGGCCCTGTTAGTGTTCTAGACTAGACTGGCCCTGTTAGTGTACTAGACTAGACTAGACTGGCCCTGTTAGTGTACTAGACTAGACTAGACTGGCCCTGTTAGTGTACTAGACTAGACTAGACTGGCCCTGTTAGTGTTCTAGACTAGACTAAAATGGCCCTGTTAGTGTTCTAGACTAGACTAGACTGGCCTTGTTACTTTTCTAGACTAGACTACACTGGCCCTGTTAGTGTTCTAGATTAGACTAGACTGGCCCTGTTAGTGTACTAGACTAGACTACACTAAACTGGCCCTGTTAGTGTTCTAGACTAGACTGGCCCTGTTAGTGTTCTAGACTAGACTGGCCCTGTTAGTGATCTAGACTAGACTAAAATGGCCCTGTTAGTGATCTAGACTAGACTAAAATGGCCCTGTTAGTGTTCTAGGCTAGACTAAAATGGCCCTGTTAGTGTTCTAGACTATACTGGCCCTGTTAGTGTTCTAGACTAGACTAGACTGGCCCTGTTAGTGTACTAGACTAGCCTAGACTGGCCCTGTTAGTGTACTAGACTAGACTAGACTGGCCCTGTTATTATTCTAGACTAGACTGGCCCTGCTAGTGTTCTAGACTAGACTAGACTGGCCCTGTTAGTGTTCTAGACTAGACTAAAATGGCCCTGTTAGTGTTCTAGACTAGACTAGACCGGCCTTGTTAGTGTTCTAGACTAGACTAGACTGGCCCTGTTAGTGTTCGAGACTAGACTAGACTGGCCCTGTTAGTGTTCTAGACTAGACTAGACTGGCCCTGTTAGCGTTCTAAACTAGACTGGCCCTGTTAGTGTTCTAGACTAGACTAGACTGGCCCTGTTAGTGTACTAGACCAGACTAGACTGGCCCTGTTAGTGTTCGAGACTAAAATGGCCCTGTTAGTGTTCTAGACTAGACTAAAATGGCCCTGTTAGTGTTCTAGACTAGACTAAAACGGCCCTGTTAGTGTTTGAGACTAGACTAAAATGGCCCTGTTAGTGTTCTAGACTAGACTGGCCCTGTTAGTATTCTAAATTAAACTGGCCCTGTTAGTTTTCTAGACTAGACTAGACTGGCCCTGTTAGTGGTCTAGACTAGACTAGACTGGCCCTGTTAGTGTTCTAGATTAGACTAGACTGGCCCTGTTAGTGTTCTAGACTAGACTAGACTGGCCCTGTTAGTGTTCTAGACTAGACTAAAATGGCCCTGTTAGTGTACTAGACTAGACTAGACTAGACTGGCCCTGTTCGTGTACTAGATTAGACTAGACTGGCCCTGTTAGTGTACTAGACTAGACTAGACTAGACTGGCCCTGTTAGTATTCTAGACTAGACTGGCCCTGTTAGTGTTCTAGACTAGACTAGACTGGCCCTGTTAGTGTTCTAGACTAGACTAAAATGGCCCTGTTAGTGTTCTAGACTAGACTAGACTGGCCCTGTTAGTTTTCTAGACTAGACTAGACTGGCCCTGTTAGTGTACTAGACTAGACTAGACTAGACTAGACTGGCCCTGTTAGTGTTCTAGATTAGACTAGACTGGCCCTGTTAGTGTACTAGACTAGACTACACTAAACTGGCCCTGTTAGTGTTCTAGACTAGACTGGCCCTGTTAGTGTTCTAGACTAGACAGGCCCTGTTAGTGATCTAGACTAGACTAAAATGGCCCTGTTAGTGATCTAGACTAGACTAAAATGGCCCTGTTAGTGATCTAGACTAGACTAAAATGGCCCTGTTAGTGATCTAGACTAGACTAAAATGGCCCTGTTAGTGTTCTAGACTAGACTAAAATGGTCATGTTAGTGTTCTAGACTATACTGGCCCTGTTAGTGTTCTAGACTAGACTAAACTAGACTGGCCCTGTTAGTGTTCTAGACTAGACTAGACTGGCCCTGTTAGTGTTCTAGACTAGACTAAAATGGCCCTGTTAGTGTTCTAGACTAGACTAGACCGGCCTTGTTAGTGTTCTAGACTAGACTAGACTGGCCCTGTTAGTGTTCGAGACTAGACTAGACTGGCCCTGTTAGTGTTCTAGACTAGACTAGACTGGCCCTGTTAGTGTTCTAAACTAGACTGGCCCTGTTAGTGTTCTAAACTAGACTAGACTGGCCCTGTTAGTGTACTAGACCAGACTAGACTGGCCCTGTTAGTGTTCGAGACTAAAATGGCCCTGTTAGTGTTCTAGACTAGACTAAAATGGCCCTGTTAGTGTTCTAGACTAGACTAAAATGGCCCTGTTAGTGTTTGAGACTAGACTAAAATGGCCCTGTTAGTGTTCTAGACTAGACTGGCCCTGTTAGTATTCTAAACTAAACTGGCCCTGTTAGTGTTCTAGACTAGACTAGACTGGCCCTGTTAGTGGTCTTGACTAGACTAGACTGGCCCTGTTAGTGTTCTAGATTAGACTAGACTGGCCCTGTTAGTGTACTAGACTAGACTAGACTAGACTGGCCCTGTTAGTATTCCAGACTAAACTGGCCCTGTTAGTGTTCTAGACTAGACTAGACTGGCCCTGTTAGTGTTCTAGACTAGACTAGACTGGCCCTGTTAGTGTACTAGACTAGACTAGACTAGACTGGCCCTGTTCGTGTACTAGACTAGACTAGACTGGCCCTGTTAGTGTACTAGACTAGACTAGACTAGACTGGCCCTGTTAGTATTCTAGACTAGACTGGCCCTGTTAGTGTTCTAGACTAGACTAGACTGGCCCTGTTAGTGTTCTAGACTAGACTCAAATGGCCCTGTTAGTGTTCTAGACTAGACTAGACTGGCCCTGTTAGTTTTCTAGACTAGACTAGACTGGCCCTGTTAGTGTACTAGACTAGACTAGACTAGACTGGCCCTGTTAGTATTCCAGACTAAACTGGCCCTGTTAGTGTTCTAGACTAGACTAGACTGGCCCTGTTAGTGGTCTAGACTAGACTAGACTGGCCCTGTTAGTGTTCTAGATTAGACTAGACTGGCCCTGTTAGTGTACTAGACTAGACTAGACTAGACTGGCCCTGTTAGTATTCCAGACTAAACTGGCCCTGTTAGTGTTCTAGACTAGACTAGACTGGCCCTGTTAGTGTTCTAGACTAGACTAGACTGGCCCTGTTAGTGTACTAGACTAGACTAGACTAGACTGGCCCTGTTCGTGTACTAGATTAGACTAGACTGGCCCTGTTAGTGTACTAGACTAGACTAGACTAGACTGGCCCTGTTAGTATTCTAGACTAGACTGGCCCTGTTAGTGTTCTAGACTAGACTAGACTGGCCCTGTTAGTGTTCTAGACTAGACTAAAATGGCCCTGTTAGTGTTCTAGACTAGACTAGACTGGCCCTGTTAGTTTTCTAGACTAGACTAGACTGGCCCTGTTAGTGTACTAGACTAGACTAGACTAGACTAGACTGGCCCTGTTAGTGTTCTAGATTAGACTAGACTGGCCCTGTTAGTGTACTAGACTAGACTACACTAAACTGGCCCTGTTAGTGTTCTAGACTAGACTGGCCCTGTTAGTGTTCTAGACTAGACAGGCCCTGTTAGTGATCTAGACTAGACTAAAATGGCCCTGTTAGTGATCTAGACTAGACTAAAATGGCCCTGTTAGTGATCTAGACTAGACTAAAATGGCCCTGTTAGTGATCTAGACTAGACTAAAATGGCCCTGTTAGTGTTCTAGACTAGACTAAAATGGCCATGTTAGTGTTCTAGACTATACTGGCCCTGTTAGTGTTCTAGACTAGACTAAACTAGACTGGCCCTGTTAGTGTTCTAGACTAGACTAGACTGGCCCTGTTAGTGTTCTAGACTAGACTAAAATGGCCCTGTTAGTGTTCTAGACTAGACTAGACCGGCCCTGTTAGTGTTCTAGACTAGACTAGACTGGCCCTGTTAGTGTTCGAGACTAGACTAGACTGGCCCTGTTAGTGTTCTAGACTAGACTAGACTGGCCCTGTTAGTGTTCTAAACTAGACTGGCCCTGTTAGTGTTCTAAACTAGACTAGACTGGCCCTGTTAGTGTACTAGACCAGACTAGACTGGCCCTGTTAGTGTTCGAGACTAAAATGGCCCTGTTAGTGTTCTAGACTAGACTAAAATGGCCCTGTTAGTGTTCTAGACTAGACTAAAATGGCCCTGTTAGTGTTTGAGACTAGACTAAAATGGCCCTGTTAGTGTTCTAGACTAGACTGGCCCTGTTAGTATTCTAAACTAAACTGGCCCTGTTAGTGTTCTAGACTAGACTAGACTGGCCCTGTTAGTGGTCTTGACTAGACTAGACTGGCCCTGTTAGTGTTCTAGATTAGACTAGACTGGCCCTGTTAGTGTACTAGACTAGACTAGACTAGACTGGCCCTGTTAGTATTCCAGACTAAACTGGCCCTGTTAGTGTTCTAGACTAGACTAGACTGGCCCTGTTAGTGTTCTAGACTAGACTAGACTGGCCCTGTTAGTGTACTAGACTAGACTAGACTGGCCCTGTTAGTGTACTAGACTAGACTAGACTAGACTGGCCCTGTTAGTATTCTAGACTAGACTGGCCCTGTTAGTGTTCTAGACTAGACTAGACTGGCCCTGTTAGTGTTCTAGACTAGACTCAAATGGCCCTGTTAGTGTTCTAGACTAGACTAGACTGGCCCTGTTAGTTTTCTAGACTAGACTAGACTGGCCCTGTTAGTGTACTAGACTAGACTAGACTAGACTGGCCCTGTTAGTGTTCTAGATTAGACTAGACTGGCCCTGTTAGTGTACTAGACTAGACTACACTAAACTGGCCCTGTTAGTGTTCTAGACTAGACTGGCCCTGTTAGTGTTCTAGACTAGACTGGCCCTGTTAGTGATCTAGACTAGACTAAAATGGCCCTGTTAGTGATCTAGACTAGACTAAAATGGCCCTGTTAGTGATCTAGACTAGACTAAAATGGCCCTGTTAGTGATCTAGACTAGACTAAAATGGCCCTGTTAGTGTTCTAGACTAGACTAAAATGGCCATGTTAGTGTTCTAGACTATACTGGCCCTGTTAGTGTTCTAGACTAGACTAAACTAGACTGGCCCTGTTAGTGTTCTAGACTAGACTAGACTGGCCTTGTTAGTGTTCTAGACTAGACTACACTGGCCCTGTTAGTGTTCTAGACTAGACTAAAATGGTCCTGTTAGTGTTTAAGACTAGACTAGACTGGCCCTGTTAGTGGTCTAGACTAGACTAGACTGGCCCTGTTCGTGTTCTAGAATAGACTGGCCCTGTTAGTGTTCTAGACTAGACTGGCCCTGTTAGTGTTCTAGACTAGACTGGCCCTGTTAGTGTTCTAGACTAAACTAGACTGGCCCTGTTAGTGTTCTAGACTAAACTAGACTGGCCCTGTTAGTGTTCTAGACTAGACTAGACTGGCCCTGTTAGTGTTCTAGACTAGACTAGCCCTGTTAGTGTTCTAGACTAGACTTGCCCTGTTAGTGTTCTAGACTAGACTGGCCCTGTTAGTGTTCTAGACTAGACTAGACTGGCCCTGTTAGTGTTCTAGACTAGACTAGACTGGCCCTGTTAGTGTTCTAGACTAGACTGGCCCTGTTAGTGTTCTAGACTAGACTGGCCCTGTTAGTGTTCTAGACTAGACTGGCCCTGTTAGTGTTCTAGACTAGACTGGCCCTGTTAGTGTTCTAGACTAAACTAGACTGGCCCTGTTAGTGTTCTAGACTAAACTAGACTGGCCCTGTTAGTGTTCTAGACTAGACTAGACTGGCCCTGTTAGTGTTCTAGACTAGACTGGCCCTGTTAGTGTTCTAGACTAAACTAGACTGGCCCTGTTAGTGTTCTAGACTAAACTAGACTGGCCCTGTTAGTGTTCTAGACTAGACTAGACTGGCCCTGTTAGTGTTCTAGACTAGACTGGCCCTCTTAGTGTTCTAGACGAAACTAGACTGACTCTGACCTCACTTAGAAATGAACTAATTACAATAAATCCAAGAGGACACTGTGTATTGGCCTGTCACTGTCCAATGACAGGTCTGTAGTGGCTGACTGAATGACTGAATGACTGGGACTGGATCTTCTCCCTGGAGGCTCTTATCATGCAGAAAGTGGCTTTATCCAAAATGGCACCCTTTTCCCTAAATAGTGGACTACTTTTGAACTGAGCCCTATGAGCGGTTTTGAAAGCACCCAGTGTGTTTCCAGTCCAGGGCAGCTATCTCAGCACTATTTGGTGTCATTCTGGCTAAAGAATCAGGACAGACGTTCATTAACTGGCTTAGAGGGAGAGGTTATACACCTCTAAGCCGGTTACTAAGACTTTTACTGGGGATTATGTACTGTACTGTAGCCGGGCTATGTAAATAAAAGGAGCCCTCGAAACTGAGAGGAGAGATAGTAAGAGAGAGAGCGAGAGAGAGAGAGAGAGAGAGAGATAGTAAGAGAGAGAGATAGTAAGAGAGAGAGCGAGAGATGGGAAGAGAGAGAGAGAGAGAGATGGGAAGAGAGAGAGATGGGAAGAGCGAGAGATGGGAAGAGCGAGAGATGGGAAGAGCGAGAGATGGGAAGAGAGAGAGAGAGAGAGATGGGAAGAGAGAGAGATGGGAAGAGCGAGAGATGGGAAGAGAGAGAGAGAGAGAGATGGGAAGAGAGAGAGATGGGAAGAGAGAGAGATGGGAAGAGAGAGAGAGAGAGAGAGAGAGAGAGAGAGAGAGAGAGAGAGAGAGAGAGAGAGAGAGAGAGAGAGAGAGAGAGAGAGAGAGAGATGGGAAGACACACAGAAAGAACGAGAACAAGGGTGAGCTGCACACAGATGAAAATTAATGGTCCCTTGGAAAGATCCCTGACAGCACAGCATATCCTCTCACAGTGTGTGTGTGTGTGTGTGTTGTGTGTTGTGTGTTGTGTGTTGTGTGTTGTGTGTGTGTGTGTGTGTGTGTGTGTTGTGTGTGTGTGTGTGTGTGTGTTGTGTGTTGTGTGTGTGTGTGTGTGTGTGTGTGCGTGCATGCGTGTGTGTGTTTGTGTGTATTATGAATGTGTATTTGTTTGTTTGTTAACCCTGCTGCTCTGATCAGCCTGATTGTTAACCCTGCTGCTTTGATCTGCCTGATTGTTAACCCTGGGCTCTGGTCAGCCTGATTGTTAACCCTGGGCTCTGATCAGCCTGATTGTTAACCCTGCTGCTCTGATCAGCCTGATTGTTAACCCGGGGCTCTGATCAACTTGATTGTTAACACTGCTGCTCTGATCAGCCTGATTGTTAACACTGCTGCTCTGATCAACCTGATTATTAACCCTGCGGCTTTGATCTGCTTGATTGTTAACCTTGCTGCTCTGATCAGCCTGATTGTTAACCTTGCTGCTCTGATCAGCCTGATTGTTAACCCTGCTGCTCTGATCAGCCTGATTATTAACCCTGCTGCTTTGATCAGCCTGATTGTTAACCCTGCTGCTCTGATCAGCCTGATTGTTAACCCGGGGCTCTGATCAACTTGATTGTTAACCCTGGGCTCTGATCAACTTGATTAGTAGTTACTATAAAAAACCATCATCAGAGTCCTGTGATTCAGTTAGTAGTTACTGTAGGAACCATCAGAGTCCTGTGATTCAGTTAGTAGTTACTATAGCAACCATCATCAGAGTCCTGTGATTCAGTTAGTAGTTACTGTAGCAACCATCATCAGAGTCCTGTGATTCAGTTAGTAGTTACTATAGCAACCATCATCAGAGTCCTGTGATTCAGTTAGTAGTTACTGTAGCAACCATCATCAGAGTCCTGTGATTCAGTTAGTAGTTACTGTAGCAACCATCAGAGTCCTGTGATTCAGTTAGTAGTTACTGTCGCAACCATCATCAGAGTCCTGTGATTCAGTTAGTAGTTACTATAGCAACCATCATCAGAGTCCTGTGATTCAGTTAGTAGTTACTGTAGCAACCATCGTCAGAGTCCTGTGATTCAGTTAGTAGTTACTGTAGCAACCATCAGAGTCCTGTGATTCAGTTAGTAGTTACTGTAGCAACCATCATCAGAGTCCTGTGATTCAGTTAGTAGTTACTGTCGCAACCATCATCAGAGTCCTGTGATTCAGTTAGTAGTTACTGTAGCAACCATCATCAGAGTCCTGTGATTCAGTTAGTAGTTACTATAGCAACCATCATCAGAGTCCTGTGATTCAGTTAGTAGTTACTGTAGCAACCATCATCAGAGTCCTGTGATTCAGTTAGTAGTTACTGTAGCAACCATCAGAGTCCTGTGATTCAGTTAGTAGTTACTGTCGCAACCATCATCAGAGTCCTGTGATTCAGTTAGTAGTTACTGTAGCAACCATCATCAGAGTCCTGTGATTCAGTTAGTAGTTACTATAGCAACCATCATCAGAGTCCTGTGATTCAGTTAGTAGTTACTATAGCAACCATCATCAGAGTCCTGTGATTCAGTTAGTAGTTACTATAGCAACCATCATCAGAGTCCTGTGATTCAGTTAGTAGTTACTATAGCAACCATCATCAGAGTCCTGTGATTCAGTTAGTAGTTACTATAGCAACCATCATCAGAGTCCTGTGATTCAGTTAGTAGTTACTGTAGCAACCATCATCAGAGTCCTGTGATTCAGTTAGTAGTTACTGTAGCAACCATCATCAGAGTCCTGTGATTCAGTTAGTAGTTACTGTAGCAACCATCATCAGAGTCCTGTGATTCAGTTAGTAGTTACTATAGCAACCATCATCAGAGTCCTGTGATTCAGTTAGTAGTTACTGTAGCAACCATCATCAGAGTCCTGTGATTCAGTTAGTAGTTACTGTAGCAACCATCATCAGAGTCCTGTGATTCAGTTAGTAGTTACTGTAGCAACCATCAGAGTCCTGTGATTCAGTTAGTAGTTACTGTCGCAACCATCATCAGAGTCCTGTGATTCAGTTAGTAGTTACTGTAGCAACCATCATCAGAGTCCTGTGATTCAGTTAGTAGTTACTATAGCAACCATCATCAGAGTCCTGTGATTCAGTTAGTAGTTACTATAGCAACCATCATCAGAGTCCTGTGATTCAGTTAGTAGTTACTATAGCAACCATCATCAGAGTCCTGTGATTCAGTTAGTAGTTACTATAGCAACCATCATCAGAGTCCTGTGATTCAGTTAGTAGTTACTATAGCAACCATCATCAGAGTCCTGTGATTCAGTTAGTAGTTACTGTAGCAACCATCATCAGAGTCCTGTGATTCAGTTAGTAGTTACTGTAGCAACCATCATCAGAGTCCTGTGATTCAGTTAGTAGTTACTGTAGCAACCATCATCAGAGTCCTGTGATTCAGTTAGTAGTTACTATAGCAACCATCATCAGAGTCCTGTGATTCAGTTAGTAGTTACTGTAGCAACCATCATCAGAGTCCTGTGATTCAGTTAGTAGTTACTATAGCAACCATCATCAGAGTCCTGTGATTCAGTTAGTAGTTACTGTAGCAACCATCATCAGAGTCCTGTGATTCAGTTAGTAGTTACTGTAGTAACCATCAGAGTCCTGTGATTCAGTTAGTAGTTACTATAGCAACCATCATCAGAGTCCTGTGATTCAGTTAGTAGTTACTATAGCAACCATCATCAGAGTCCTGTGATTCAGTTAGTAGTTCCTGTAGCAACCATCATCACAGTCCTGTAATCAGTCACCATTTAAAAATTAAAAATCAGCGTATATCTGTTTGGACTTTGTTTGTCTCCCCGGTCCATTTACCCACCCACCATACACACACACACACACACACACACACACACACACACACACACACACACACACACACACACACACACACACACACACACACACACACACACACACACACACACACACACACACACACACTCATCCCTTCCTCCTCGGCTTATTGTCCCTGTCCATTGTTGCGTCGGTCCAGCCCCGGTCCAGCCCCGTGTCCAGCCCCGTGTCCAGCCTCCCCAGCCCAGACATCAATCCTCCACACCTGAGGATGGTGTTTGCTGCTTTCCAGTGAAAGTCAGAGGTCGATGCACGAGGGTTATAAATCTGGGGCTCCTCCACGGAGGCTAACAATGGCCCTCTCCATCTGGGTGTAAATAATGACGCCATTGTGAGGGGAGAGTCGTGCCCTGTCTCCAGGCGATAAGCTCAATATAGTTATAGCTAGGGCTTTAATAGTGCTGTCTGAAGAGGCATTATCCTTTATCTGTCACAGCTTAGTGCTTACTGCCTGCCACCCCTCCCTTTCCCCCCTACACTCCCCCTTTTAATTATTAATAGCTAAGCCACGACCATTTTTCCTTGTTCATCTCCTCTTTGCCAATTCACTGCACCCCCCCCCCCCCCCACACACACACACACACACTCACACACTCCCCTCCACCCCTACCCATCCAAGTTCTGATTGTCTGTGTAATGCTTTGTTTTATCCCTGTCCTTCATTAAGGGGGTTATATCATTGTGCTCCAACACAGTCCCCCTCCTATTGTCTCTTTCTACTCACTATTGATCCCTCTGCTGTGTGTTGGTTATTTTGAGTATTGCCTTCACGCAGATGATGACCAATTAATAGGGATGGTAATAGTATTAAGAACAGAAGGACACAGAGAGACAGACAGGGCACACACACACACACACACACACACACACACACACACACACACACACACACACACACACACACACACACACACACACAAAAACACACAGTGATTGGATATGGCTGCTGCTTAGACAAGGAGGTTCTGTGTGAATGCTTTGATAATACATGATACACGTCTAATCCTGATAGTTCTCACTCCCAGGGTTGTCTAACCGTTCCTTTGATGAGCAGGCGTCAGCACGTTTGGCTGCCGGAATCTATTAGCCCTAATACTCTTTACCTTCTTCTAGACAAGAAGAAGACTAGTTACTGTATGTTTCATCTGTTGCATTGTGACACATTTCAGCTACTGTATGTTTCATCTGTTGCATTGTGACACATATCAGCTACTGTATGTTTCATCTGTTGCATTGTGACACATATCAGCTACTGTATGTTTCATCTGTTGCATTGTGACACATATCAGCTACTGTATGTTTCATCTGTTGCATTGTGACACATATCAGCTACTGTATGTTTCATCTGTTGCATTGTGACACATTTCAGCTACTGTATGTTTCATCTGTTGCATTGTGACACATATCAGCTACTGTATGTTTCATCTGTTGCATTGTGACACATATCAGCTACTGTATGTTTCATCTGTTGCATTGTGACACATATCAGCTACTGTAGAACGGTTTCAAGGCCTTTTTCTTTCTTTCATATTTATGTGAGTCAAATCAAATCAAAGTTTATTTATCACGTGCGCCGAATACAACAGGTGTAGACCTTACAGTGAAATGCTTACTCTAACCAATAGTGCGTGTGTGCGTGTGTGTGTGTGTGTGTGTGTGTGTGTGTGTGTGTGTGTGTGTGTGTGTGTGTGTGTGTGTGTGTGTGTGTGTGTGTGTGTGTGTGTGTGTGTGTGTGTGTGTGTGTGTGTGTGTGTGTAGGTAAGTAAAGAAATAAAACAACAGTAAAAAGACATTTGAAAATAACAGTAGCAAGGCTATATACAGACACCGGTTAGTCAGGCTTATTGAGGTAGTATGTACATGTAGGTATGGTTAAAGTGACTATGCATATATGATGAACAGAGAGTAGCAGTAGCGTAAAAAGAGGGGTTGGCAGGTGGTGGGACACAATGCAGGTGGTGGGACACAATGCAGATAGCCCAGTTAGCCAATGTGCGGGAGCACTGGTTGGTCGGGCCAATTGAGGTAGTATGTACATGGATGTATGGTTAAAGTGGCTATGCATATATGATAAACAGAGTAGCAGCAGCGTAAAAGAGGGGTTGGGGGGGGGGGGGCACACAATGTAAATAGTCTGGGTAACCATTGGTTACCTGTTCAGAAGTCTTTTGGCTTGGGGGTAAAAACTGTTGAGAAACCTTTTTGTCCTAGACTTGGCACTCCGGTACCGCTTGCCATGCGGTAGTAGAGAGAACAGTCTATGACTGGGGTGGCTGGGGTCTTTGACAATTTTTAGGGCCTTCCTCTGACACCGCAGGCAGCTTTGCCCCAGTGATGTACTGGGCCATACACACTACCCTCTGTAGTGCCTTGTGGTCGGAGGCCGAGCAGTTGCCGTTGCGGTTGCAGTGATGCAACCGGTCAGGATGCTCTCGATGTTGCAGCTGTAGAACCTTTTGAGGATCTCAGGACCCATGCCAAATCTTTTTAGTTTCCTGAGGGGGAATAGGCTTTGTCGTGCCCTCTTCATGACTGTCTTGGTGTGTTTGGACCATTCTAGTTTGTTGGTGATGTGGACGCCAAGGAATTTGAAGCTCTCAACCTGCTCCACTACAACCCCGTCGATGAGAATGGGGACGTGCTCGGGGCTCCTTTTCCTGTAGTCCACAATTATCTCCTTAGTCTTGGTTACATTGAGGGATAGGTTGTTATTCTGGCACCACCCGGCCAGGTCTCTGACCTCCTCCCTATAGGCTGTCTCGTCGTTGTTGGTGATCAGGCCTACCACTGTTGAGTCGTCTGCAAACTTAATGATGGTGTTGGACTCGTGCCTGGCCATGCAGTTGTGGGTGAACAGGGAGTACAGGAGGAGACTGAGCACGTACCCCTGGGGAGCTCCAGTGTTTAGGATCAGTGTGGCAGATGTGTTGCTACCTAGCCTCACCACCTGGGGGCGACCCATCAGGAAGTCCAGGATCCAGTTGTGGAGGGAGGTGTTTAGTCCCAGGATCCTTAGCTTAGTGATGAGCTTTGAGGGTACTATGGTGTTGAACGTTGAGCTGTAGTCAATGAATAGAATTCTCACATAGGTGTTCCTTTTGTTCAGGTGGGAAAGGGCAGTGTGGAGTGCAATAGAGATTGCATCATCTGTGGATCTGTTTGGGCGGTATGCAAATTGGAGTGGGTCTAAGGTTTCTGGGATAATGGTGTTGATGTGAGCCATTACCAGCCTTTCAAAGCACTTCATGGCTACAGATGTGAGTGCTACGGGTCTGGTGTCATTTAGGCAGGTTGCCTTTGTGTTCTTGGGCACAGGGACTATGGTGGTCTGCTTGAAGCATGTTGGTATTACAGACTCAATCAGGGACATGTTGAAAATGTCAGTGAAGACACCTGCCAGTTGGTCAGCACATGCCTGGAGCACACGTCCTGGTAATCCGTCTGGCCCCACAGCCTTGTGTATGTTGACCTGTTTAAACATCTTACTCACGTCGGCTACGGATAGCGTGATCACACAGTCGTCCGGAACAGCTGATGCTCTCATGCATGCCTCAGTGTTGCTTACCTCGAAGCGAGCATAGAAGTGATTTACCTCGTCTGGTATGCTCGTGTCACTGGGCAGCTCGCGGCTGTGCTTCCCTTTGTAGTCTGTAATAGTTTGCAAGCCCTGCCACATCCGACGAGCATCGGAGCCGGTGTAGTACAATTCAATCTTAACCTCTAACGAGCCTCTACCCCGGATCCGGGAGCACCCCCCCCCCCCCCACACACTGATTAGCATCGCTAGCATAGCGTCACAATTAAATAGTAGCATCTAAATATCATTAAATAACAAGTCCAAGACACCTAATGAAAGATACAGATCTTGTGAATAAAGCCACCATTTCAGATTTTTAAAATGTTTTACAGGGAAGACACAATATGTAAATCTATTAGCTAAACACGTTAGCAAAAATCACCATTTTTCTTTGTCCACCATTTTCTCTCAACACCAGTAGCTATCACCAATTCGGCTAAACTAAGATATTGATAGCCACTAACCAAGAAAAAACCTCATCAGATGACAGTCTGATAACATATTTATGGTATAGGATAGGTTTTGTTAGAAAAATGTGCATATTTCAGGTATAAATCATAGTTTGCCATTGCAGCCAGCATCACAAATCTCACCAAAGCTCCTAGAATTACTACAGACAGCAACGTGTATTACCAATTTACTCATCATAAAACATTTCTTAAAAATACACAGCACATAGCAATGGACAGACACAGATCTTGTGAATTCAGACAACATTTCAGATTTTCTAAGTATTTTACGGCGAAAACACAATAAATCGTTATATTAGCATACCACATACGCAAACGTTACCCGAGCACTGATTCTAGCCAAAGAGAGCGATATCGTATCTTCGCCAGAATATATTAATTTTTTCACTAACCTTCTCAGAATTCTTCAGATGACACTCCTGTAACATCATATTACAACATACATTCACAGTTTGTTCGAAAATGTGCATATTTAGCCATAAAAAAACGTGGTTATACAATGAAAATAGTAGCAAAACAAGCCTGGAAATGTCGGTCGCCATCTTTGAGTGATCTAGTTTAATCAATAGCTAATCATATACTTGACTAAAAAATACAGGGTTGACAGGAATCGAAAGACAAATTAGTTCTTAATGCAATCGCTGATTTACATTTTTTAAATGATCCTTACTTTTCAATACAGGTTGCGCCAAGCGAAGCTATACAAAACAAAATGGCGGCGTAAGCGTTTAACATTTTTCGACAGAAACACGATTTATCATCATAAATTGTTCTTACTGTGAGCTGTTCTTCCATCAGAATCTTGGGCAAAGAATCCTTTCTTGGGTCTAATCTTCTTTTGGTTGAAAGATGTCCACTTTTCCGTCGAAATGCCCACTAACGTACGACCGGGACCCCGAAATGTGCCCAGCGCGTCAAAGTGCACAACAAAGCAATGCCTCAAAATCGCACTAAAAGGATATAAATTGCTATACAACGGTTCAAATTAACTACCTTATGATGCTGTTAACACCTATAACGGGTAAAAACACGACCGGAGAAATATTACTGGCTAAACTAACGCTTGGAAGGAGGCGAGTCCGATGTCATTCGCGCGCAAGGCGCAGGCAGCAAAGGGAAGCTACTTCCGCTATTTGGTGTCTTATAGAGAAACTGATTGCGCAATCGACACCATTCAAAGCGTCATCACGCACTGACATCCAGGGGAAGACGTAAGCAGTGTCTGTTTCTCCATAGCATTTACAGTGAGCTTTAAACTGACTCCAGATCAGTGGCCAAAATGTTTAAAATCTGACTCCCTATCATGAAAAGTGCTGTAGATTGAGTTCTGTTTCACTCAGAGACAAAATTCCAACGGCTATAGAAACTAGAGAGTGTTTTCTATCCAATAATAGTAATAATATGCATATTGTACGAGCAAGAATTGAGTAGGAAGCCGTTTAATCTGTAATGCAAATTATGCTAATGAGAAAACAGCACCCCCTATAGTCGCAAGAAGTTAATCCTGTATTAACACTTTGCCTGTTTGATGGTTCGTCGCAGGGCATAGTGGGATTTCTTGTTAGCTTCCGGGTTAGAGTCCCGCACCAGCTCTACCCTTTAGCTAAGTACAAATGTTGCCTGTAATCCATGGCTTCTGGTTGGGGTATGTACGTACAGCCACTGTGGGGACGACATCCTCATTGCACTTATTGATAAAGCCAGTGACTGATGGGGTGTACTCCTCTATGTCATCAGAAGAATCCCGGAACATGTTCCAGTCTGTGATAGCAAAACAGTCCTGTAGTTTAGCATCTGCTTCATCTGACCACTTTTTTATAGACCGAGTCACTGGTGCTTCCTGCTTTAATTTTTGCTTGTATGCAGGAATCAGGAGGATAGAGTTGTGGACGCATTTACCGAATGGAGGGCGAGGGAGAGCTTTGTACGCATCTCTGTGTGTGGAGTACAGGTGATCTAGAATGGTTTTCCCTCTGGTTGCACATTTAACATGTTGATGGAGATTTGGTAGAACTGATTTAAGTTTACCTGCGTTAAAGTCTCCGGCCACTAGGAGCGCTGCCTCTGGGTGAGTGGTTTCCTGTTTGCTTATTTCCTTATACAGCTGACTGAGTGCGGTCTTAGTGCCAGCATCTGATTGTGGTGGTAAATAAACAGCCACAAAAAGTATAGCTGAGAACTCTCTAGGCAAGTAGTGTGGCCTGCAATTTATCACAATATACTCTACTTCAGGCGGGCAAAATCTAGAGACTTCCTTAGATTTCGTGCACCAGCTGTTGTTTACAAATATGCACAGACCGCCCCCCCTCCCGTCTTACCAGAGTGTGCTGTTCTATCCTGCCGGTGCAGCGTGAATCCCGCTAGCTGAATATCCATGTCGTCATTCAGCCACGATTCCGTGAAACATATGATGTCACAGTTTTTGATATCCCGTTGGTAGGATATTCGTGATCGTATCTCGTCTAGTTTATTGTCCAATGATTGCACGTTGGCGAGTAATATTGACGGTAACGGCAGCTTTCCTACTCGCCTTCTGCGGGTCTTGACGAGGCATCCGGCTCTACTTCCTCTGCGTCGCTTCCTCTTGCGAACAATTGGGATGTCGGCCCTGTCGGGTGTTTGGAGAATATCGTGTGAGTCCTGCTTGTTGTTGTTGTTGAAGAAGTCTTCGTCTAATCCAAGGTGAGGGATCGCTGTCCTGATATCCAGAAGCTCTTTTCTGCCACAAGATACGGTTGCAGAAACATTATGTACAAAATAATTTACAAATATCGCTAAAAAAACACATAGTAGCACAACTGGTTAGGAGACCGTAGAACGGCGGCCATCTCCTCCGGCGCCATTTTTCAGAAATCAGTGAAGGGCCCAGCATGAGATGAGGACATGCATGTAGGCTTATGTGAGTGAAGGGCCCAGCATGATATGAGGACATGATGTAGGCTTATGTGAGTGAAGGGCCCAGCATGAGATGAGGACATGCATGTAGGCTTATGTGAGTGAAGGGCCCAGCATGAGATGAGGACATGCATGTAGGCTTATGTGAGTGAAGGGCCCAGCATGATATGAGGACATGATGTAGGCTTATGTGAGTGAAGGACCCAGCATGAGATGAGGACATGCATGTAGGCTTATGTGAGTGAAGGGCCTAGCATGATATGAGGACATGCATGTAGGCTTATGTGAGTGAAGGGCCCAGCATGATATGAGGACATGCATGTAGGCTTATGTGAGTGAAGGGCCCAGCATGAGATGAGGACATGCATGTAGGCTTATGTGAGTGAAGGGCCCAGCATGAGATGAGGACATGCATGTAGGCTTATGTGAGTGAAGGGCCCAGCATGATATGAGGACATGATGTAGGCTTATGTGAGTGAAGGGCCCAGCATGAGATGAGGACATGCATGTAGGCTTATGTGAGTGAAGGGCCCAGCATGAGATGAGGACATGCATGTAGGCTTATGTGAGTGAAGGGCCCAGCATGAGATGAGGACATGCATGTAGGCTTATGTGAGTGAAGGGCCCAGCATGATATGAGGACATGATGTAGGCTTATGTGAGTGAAGGACCCAGCATGAGATGAGGACATGCATGTAGGCTTATGTGAGTGAAGGGCCTAGCATGATATGAGGACATGCATGTAGGCTTATGTGAGTGAAGGGCCCAGCATGATATGAGGACATGCATGTAGGCTTATGTGAGTGAAGGGCCCAGCATGAGATGAGGACATGCATGTAGGCTTATGTGAGTGAAGGGCCCAGCATGAGATGAGGACATGCATGTAGGCTTATGTGAGTGAAGGGCCCAGCATGATATGAGGACATGATGTAGGCTTATGTGAGTGAAGGGCCCAGCATGAGATGAGGACATGCATGTAGGCTTATGTGAGTGAAGGGCCCAGCATGAGATGAGGACATGCATGTAGGCTTATGTGAGTGAAGGGCCCAGCATGATATGAGGACATGATGTAGGCTTATGTGAGTGAAGGGCCCAGCATGAGATGAGGACATGCATGTAGGCTTATGTGAGTGAAGGACCCAGCATGAGATGAGGACATGCATGTAGGCTTATGTGAGTGAAGGGCCCAGCATGATATGAGGACATGCATGTAGGCTTATGTGAGTGAATTGCCCAGCATGAGATGAGGACATGCATGTAGGCTTATGTGAGTGAAGGGCCCAGCATGAGATGAGGACATGATGTAGGCTTATGTGAGTGAAGGGCCCAGCATGATATGAGGACATGATGTAGGCTTATGTGAGTGAAGGGCCCAGCATGAGATGAGGACATGATGTAGGCTTATGTGAGTGAAGGGCCCAGCATGAGATGAGGACATGATGTAGGCTTATGTGAGTGAAGGGCCCAGCATGAGATGAGGACATGCATGTAGGCTTATGTGAGTGAAGGGCCCAGGATGATATGAGGACATGCATGTAGGCTTATGTGAGTGAATTGCCCAGCATGAGATGAGGACATGCATGTAGGCTTATGTGAGTGAAGGGCCCAGCATGAGATGAGGACATGATGTAGGCTTATGTGAGTGAAGGGCCCAGCATGAGATGAGGACATGCATGTAGGCTTATGTGAGTGAAGGGCCCAGCACCAGAGATGGTTGGTTCTCAGGCAGCATGTTTCGTAATGTTTATACAACACAAAGCAAGACTCAGAAGGAGGAAAATCTTAACAAATGAAGGCAGCGCTGCTTACATCATCTCTCATGTGTCACATTGGTGTGAGGGGAACTGGAGCAGATGTCCCTCCCTCTCATCCTCTCATCCCCTCTCTCTTTCTCTTCAATTTCTCTCTCTTTTTACCACTCTCTCCTTCTCTTTGTTAACCCCCCTCTCTTTGTCATCATCCTCTCTCATCCTCTGTCTTTCTTTCTCATCATCCTCTGTCTTTCTCATCATCCACTGTCTTTCTCATCATCCTCTGTCTTTCTCATCATCCACTGTCTTTCTCATCATCCACTGTCTTTCTCATCATCATCTGTCTTTCTCATCATCCTCTGTCTTTCTCATCATCCACTGTCTTTCTCATCATCCTCTGTCTTTCTCATCATCCTCTGTCTTTCTCATCATCCTCTGTCTTTCTCATCATCTGTCTTTCTCATCATCCTCTTTCTTTCTCATCATCCACTGTCTTTCTCATCATCCACTGTCTTTCTCATCATCCTCTGTCTTTCTCATCATCCACTGTCTTTCTCATCATCCTTTGTCTTTCTCATCATCCACTGTCTTTCTCATCATCATCTGTCTTTCTCATCATCCTCTGTCTTTCTCATCATCCTCTGTCTTTCTCATCATCCACTGTCTTTCTCATCATCCTCTGTCTTTCTCATCATCCACTGTCTTTTTCAACATCATCTGTCTTTCTCATCATCCTCTGTCTTTCTCATCATCCACTGTCTTTCTCATCATCCTCTGTCTTTCTCATCATCCACTGTCTTTTTCAACATCATCTGTCTTTCTCATCATCCTCTGTCTTTCTCATCATCCTCTGTCTTTCTCATCATCCACTGTCTTTCTCATCATCCTCTGTCTTTCTCATCATCCTCTGTCTTTCTCATCATCCACTGTCTTTCTCATCATCCTCTGTCTTTCTCATCATCCACTGTCTTTCTCATCATCCACTGTCTTTCTCATCATCCACTGTCTTTCTCATCATCCTCTGTCTTTCTCATCATCCTCTGTCTTTCTCATCATCCACTGTCTTTCTCATCATCCTCTGTCTTTCTCATCATCCTCTGTCTTTCTCATCATCCTCTCTGTCTTTCTCATCATCCACTGTCTCTCTCATCATCCTCTGTCTTTCTCATCATCCACTGTCTTTCTCATCATCCTCTCTGTCTTTCTCATCATCCTCTCTGTCTTTCTCATCATCCACTGTCTTTCTCATCATCCTCTGTCTTTCTCATCATCCACTGTCTTTCTCATCATCCTCTGTCTTTCTCATCATCCTCTGTCTTTCTCATCATCCACTGTCTTTCTCATCATCCTCTGTCTTTCTCATCATCCTCTGTCTTTCTCATCATCCACTGTCTTTCTCATCATCCACTGTCTTTCTCATCATCCTCTGTCTTTCTCATCATCCTCTGTCTTTCTCATCATCCACTGTCTTTCTCATCATCCTCTGTCTTTCTCATCATCCTCTGTCTTTCTCATCATCCTCTCTGTCTTTCTCATCATCCACTGTCTCTCTCATCATCCTCTGTCTTTCTCATCATCCACTGTCTTTCTCATCATCCTCTCTGTCTTTCTCATCATCCACTGTCTTTCTCATCATCCTCTGTCTTTCTCATCATCCTCTGTCTTTCTCATCATCCACTGTCTTTCTCATCATCGTCTGTCTTTCTCATCATCCTCTGTCTTTCTCATCATCCTCTGTCTTTCTCATCATCCTCTCTCATCATCCTCTCTCATCCTCTCCTTTGCCTCTCTCTCTCTCTCTCTCTCTCCTCTCTCTCTCTCTCTCTCTCTCTCTCTCTCTCAATTCAATTCAATTCAAGGGGCTTTATTGGCATGGGAAACATGTGTTAACATTGCCAATGCAAGTGAGGTAGACAATACACAAAAGTGAAACAAACAATACAAATTAACAGTAAACATTACACATACAGAAGTTTCAAAACAATAAAGACATTACAAATGTCATATTATATTATATACAGTGTTGTAACAATGTACAAATGGTTAAAGCACACAAGTTAAAATAAATAAGCATAAATATGGGTTGTATTTACAATGGTGTTTGTTCTTCACTGGTTGACCTTTTCTTGTGACAACAGGTCACAAATCTTGCTGCTGTGATGGCACACTGTGGAATTTCTCCCAGTAGATATGGGAGTTTATCAAAATTGGATTTGTTTTCGAATTCTTTGTGGATCTGTGTAATCTGGGGGAAATATGTGTCTCTAATATGGTCATACATTGGGCAGGAGGTTAGGAAGTGCAGCTCAGTTTCCACCTCATTTTGTGGGCAGTGAGCACATAGCCTGTCTTCTCTTGAGAGCCATGTCTGCCTACGGTGGCCTTTCTCAATAGCAAGGCTATGCTCACTGAGTCTGTACATAGTCAAAGCCTTCTTAAATTTTGGGTCAGTCACAGTGGTCAGGTATTCTGCCACTGTGTACTCTCTGTTCAGGGCCAAATAGCATTCTAGTTTGCTCTGTTTTTTTGTTAATTCTTTCCAATGTGTCAAGTAATTATCTTTTTGTTTTCTCATGATTTGGTTGGGTCTAATTGTGTTGCTGTCCTGGGGCTCTGTGGGGTGTGTTTGTGTTTGTGAACAGAGCCCTAGGACCAGCTTGCTTAGGGGACTCTTCTCCAGGTTCATCTCTATGTAGGTGATAGCTTTGTCATGGAAGGTTTGGGAATCGCTTCCTTTTAGGTGGTTGTAGAATTTAACGGCTCTTTTCTGGATTTTGATAATTAGTGGGTATCGGCCTAATTCTGCTCTGCATGCATTATTTGGTGTTCTACGTTGTACACGGAGGATATTTTTGCAGAATTCTGCATGCAGAGTCTCAATTTGGTGTTTGCCCCATTTTGTGAAATCTTGGTTGGTGAGCGGACCCCAGACCTCACAACCATAAAGGGCAATGGGCTCTATGACTGATTCAAGTATTTTTAGCCAGATCCTAATTGGTATGTTGAAATTTATGTTCCTTTTGATGGCATAGAATGCCCTTCTTGCCTTGTCTCTCAGATCGTTCACAGCTTTGTGGAAGTTACCTGTGGTGCTGATGTTTAGGCCGAGGTATGTATAGTTTTTTGTGTGCTCTAGGGCAACAGTGTCTAGATGGAATTTGTGGTCCTGGCGACTGGACCTTTTTTGGAACACCATTATTTTGGTCTTACTGAGATTTACTGTCGGGGCCCATTTCTGACAGAATCTGTGCAGAAGATCTAGGTGCTGCTGTAGGCCCTCCTTGGTTGGTGACAGAAGCACCAGATCATCAGCAAACAGTAGACATTTGACTTCGGATTCTAGTAGGGTGAGACCGGGTGCTGCAGACTGTTCTAGTTCCCGCGCCAATTTGTTGATGTATATGTTGAAGAGGGTGGGGCTTAAGCTGCATCCCTGTCTCACCCCACGACCCTGTGTGAAGAAATGTGTGTGTTTTTTGCCAATTTTATCCGCACACTTGTTGTTTGTGTACATGGATTTTATATATATATGGATTTCTCTCTCTCTCTCTCTCTCTCTCTCTCTCTCTCTCACACACACACACACACACACACAGAACATGAGGGACCCACTGACGGTTGTCATTCACTCATGAGAGCACAGCATTCCAGGCATATGTGCATCTGGCAAATGTCACAGTGAAATATGGTACATCATTGTCATAAGTGTTGGGTTGATTTTACCCTTGTGAGGGCTCAACTCTTCTGACAGGGGGAGGAGGGAGGGTACTGGGGTTTAAAGGAGAGGGCAGGGAGAGGAGGCGGCAGACAGGGAGGATGAGTGCAGAGATGGACAGGAAGACAGACTCTCAGACAGAAACAGACACCCCACTGACATCCCCACGTATCTAGTAAATTAATGTAGCCAGGCCTATCTATCTATCTATCTATCTATCTATCTATCTATCTATCTATCTATCTATCTATCTGTCTATCTATCTATCTATCTGCTGTAGCTGTTACCCAACATATAGTCAAGCAGGCGATTGGGCTTGTTTGAAAAATGGACTACAGACAGACATGCTGATGGTGGCTTCTTCAAGTGCTATCAGGCTATCACTCTCTCTCTGCTGTACTCCCATCCACTCACCCCGCATGTCATCCTCAACCCCCACACCCTACCACCCCCACTCAGCAGGAGTGTCTGGTCTTCCAGGCCCTAAATCTAACCCCTCCATGCCCCAGATCTGTCAGGGGGCTGTGGATAGTGCTACCAGCCCAGCAGGCACCACCGGTAGTAGGAGTGGTAGTCTGATAGGTCGGGCCCTGCTTTTCCCAGTGCTGCCTCTCTCTCTCTCCAGTCAGGGTTTTAGGGTCCTGGGCTCATCCCATTAGCTGTCTTGGTTCATCCTGTAGACCCAGACAATGTGTCACAAAGCTCTGCTTTACTGTTTGCATAGTGAGTGGAGGCAGGCAGGAACCTTATGGGAAATACTGTTCATTGGATGAGATTAGTGATTCCTACAAGTATATAGGGGAAGGGGGGAATATTTGAGAGGACATTCCCTAAATACTTTCCTCACCCCTAGTTTGATTGAATATTAAATACTTTTTGGGGGCGTGTTTATTTTTATGGGCGATTAGCCTGGAATTTTAATTTACGGTTCGTTCACAGTTTTGACCCTTTGTCTAAAAGACTGTGACTTCCAGAGAACAACAGCTCTAAGTATTTCTTCACTGCTGGCTGATTCTGGGTTAATGCTAGATCTGTAGTTCTGGGAAAATGTCATGTAATATTGTTTTCTTAACGCACAGAGGTATTGTGATGACTCAAGTTCTCAGATTAGTCTGTTAACAATTGAATCCCATGTTCCCCAGCATCAAAGGGCGCTGTGTGTGTGTGTGTGTGTGTGTATTTCCCCATCAACAATGGCTAAAAAGGGCCTCCCGGGTGGCGCAGTGGTCTAGGGCACTGCATCGCAGTGCTAACTGCGCCACCAGAGTCTCTGGGTTCGCGCCCAGGCTCTGTCGCAGCCGGCCGCGACCGGGAGGTCCGTGGGGCGACGCACAATTGGCATAGCGTCGTCCGGGGTAGGGAGGGTTTGGCCGGTAGGGATATCCTTGTCTCATCGCGCTCCAGCGACTCCTGTGGGGACTGCCGGGCGCAGTGCGCGCCAACCAAGGGGGCCAGGTACACGGTGTTTCCTCTGACACATTGGTGCGGCTGGCTTCCGGGTTGGAGGCGCGCTGTGTTAAGAAGCAGTACGGCTGGTTGGGTTGTGCTTCGGAGGACGCATGGCTTTCGACCTTTGTCTCTCCCGAGCCCGTACGGGAGTTGTAGCGATGAGACAAGGTAGTAATTACTAGCGATTGGATACCACGAAAATTGGGGAGAAAATGGGATAAAAAAATATTAAAAAATATTAAAAAAACAATGGCTAAAAAGAAGCAGTGTGTTAGTGTGTGTTTTTATGTTTCATTAAGACCACAGTCAAAGTTATTAAATCAATTCATCACACTCATTTGTACTGCTCACTCCTCTCTCCTCCTCTCACCCCCTCTCATTCACTCCTCTCTCCTCTCTACCCCTCTCACTCTCCCCCTCTCACTCACTCCTCTCTACTCCTCTCACACACCTCTCTCCCCCTTTCACTCTCCTCTCTACCCCTCTCACACACCTCTCTCCCCCTCTCACTCACTCCTCTCTTCTCTCCTGGCTCCACTCTTCTCTCCTCTTTCCCCCTCTCTCTCACTGCTCTCTCCCTCTCTCCCCCTCTCTCCTCTCTCCCCCTCTCTCCCTCTCTCCCCCTCTCTCCCTCTCTCCCCCTCTTACTCACTCCTCTCTCCCCCTTTCACTCAGTCGCCTCTCCCCTCTCCTGGCTCCACTTCCTTCTCTCTCTTTCCAGTTCTCTCATGCTACCCTCTTTTCTCTCCCCTCTTTCTCTCTCCCTCCCATCCCTCCCTCCTTCCCTCTCTCTCTTTCCTTCTCCCTCCCATCTCTCCCCTCCCTCCCTCTCTCCGGGGCTAGGTAAATGAGTAGTGAGTGTAATCTCCAGGCTGGCCGGCTGGCTGCCAGAGGGCAGAAGAGAAGCCTGCTGGGCTGGCCCCCCCTAACCCCATCAGCTGACCTGTCCTCTATTAGTGCTCAGCTGGAGCACACACACACACACACACACACACACACACACACACACACACACACACACACACACACACACACACACACACACACACACACACACACACAGAGACACACACACACACACAGAGACACACACACACACACACACTATTTTTTAAATAGGTCTATAGGTCTGTATTTCTGCCAGCTGGTGTGTGTCCGTATATCCAGAGGCCTTCTTATAAGCTCCTCTACATGTCAACTCCAAAGTCTGCCAGACGCACGCCACACACACGCAGACACACACACACATGTTCCAGTTTGGTCCATCTCTCCTCTGATAGCGTTCTCCGCTCCAATCTGCCCCAGGGCAGGGCTTTTATGCTACATTTACACTGTTCAAATCCACACACTATCATCCATCATGTTGGGCAAGGGCAGTCACACACACACACACACAGACACATACACACCCTTCCCTGAGGCCACCAGTCTGGTGTTGCCACTCGGACTGGTGATTCATCTGCTCGCTGCCCATTGGGTCTGAGCAGGAAACAGCTGCTCCCCCTGATAAGCCCCCTGCCACCCCGGGCCTGGTCCCGGGCCTGGGCACACACTGTCTGTGTGTGTGTGTGTGTGTGTGTGTGTGTGTGTGTGTGTGTGTGTGTGTGTGTGTGTGTGTGTGTGTGTGTGTGTGTGTGTGTGTGTGTGTGTGTGTGTGTGTGTGTTGATTAACACATATCGTTGTCAAAACCACTGATTCGGCACTCTGAGGGGGCACTCTGTACTTCATTGTGTGAAACGGTCTGGTCAGGCGTGAAGCTGCCTTAAAGGGGCAGTGACCCACTGTGGCTAACACTCTGTCATGCTGAGCTGTGCTGTGTGAGGCCCCTGCAGTGGCACTGCTACAGCACGTTGTGAAAAGGCTTTAGAAATTTAGGCACAGAGAGAGAGAGAGACAGAGAGACTACTAGAATCTGAAGTCAAATGTCTACTGTTTGCTGGTGATCTGGTGCTTCTGTCCCCAACCAAGGAGGACCTACAGCAGCACCTAGATCTTCTGCACAGATTCTGTCAGACCTGGGCCCCTTAATTGAATCTCAGTAAGACAAAAATAATGGTGTTCCAAAAAAGGTCCAGTTGCCAGGACCACAAATACAAATTCCATCTAGACACCGTTGCCCTAGAGCACACAAAAAACGATGCATACCTCGACCTAAACATCAGCGCCACAGGTAACTTACACAAATCTGTGAACGATCTGAGAGAAGGAAAGAAGGCCATATGCCATCAGAAGGAACATAAAATTCGACATACCAATTAGGATCTGGCTAAAATACTTAGAAACCATTGCCCTTTATGGTTGTGAGGTCTGGGGTCCACTCACCAACCAAGAATTCACAAAATGTGATAAACACCAAAGTGAGACTCTGCATGCAGAATTCTGCAAAAATATCCTCTGTGTACAACGTAAATCCAGAAAAGGGATGTTAAATTCTACAACCACCTAAAAGGACGTGATTCCTAAACCTTCCATAACAAAGCCATCACCTACAGAGAGATGAACCTGGAGAAGAGTCCCCTAAGCAAGCTGGTCCTGGGGCTCTGTTCACAAACACAAACAGACCCCACAGAGCCCCAGGATAGCAACACAATTAGACTCAACCATGTCTTGAGAAAACAAAAAGATAATTACTTGACACATTGGAAAGAATTAACAAAGAAACTGAGCAAACTAGAATGCTATTTGGCCCTAAACAGAGAGTACACAGTGGCAGAATACCTGACCACTGTGACTGACCCAAACTTAAGTAAAGCTTTGACTATGTACAGACACAGTGAGCATAGCCTTGCTATCGAGAGGCCACCGTAGGCAGACCTGGCTCTCAAGACAAGACAGGCTATGTGCACACTGCCCACAAAATGAGGTGGAAGCTGAGCTGCACTTCCTAACCTCCTGCCAAATATATGACCATATTAGAGACACATATTTCCCTCAGATTACACAGACCCACAAAGAATTCAAGAACAAACACAATTTTGATAAACTCCCATATCTATTGGGTGAACTACCACAGTGTGCCATCACAGCAGCAAGATGTGTGACCTGATGCCACAAGAAAAGGTCAACCAATGTAGAACAAACACCATTGTAAATACAACCCATATTTATGTTTATTTATTTGACCTTTTCTACTTGAACTATTTGCACATAATATGACATTTGAAAGGTCTTTATTCTGTGTAATGTTTACTGTTAATTTGTGTTGTTTATTTCACTTTTGTTAATTATAAACTACTTCACTTGCTTTGACAATGTTAACATATGTTTCCCATGCCAATAAAGCCCTTGAACTGAATAGAGAGGGAGAGAGACAGAGGGAGACAGAGAGACAGAGAAAAAGAGGGAGGGAGGGAGGGAGGGAGGGAGGGAGGGAGGGAGGGAGGGAGGGAGGGAGGGAGGGAGGGAGGGAGGGAGGTTAACCCTCAGGGTCCCTGAATGTGTATCTAAGACAGACCTAGAGCTGTTGAACCAAACTGTAAGGGAGAGAAGTGTGTGTAGGGCTACATGCTAACATGCTAACAGTGTGCGTTTGCATGCCTTCTTCTGTGTTTGTGCCCGTGCCCTGCCAGTTGGGCTGAGCTTCCAGCTGTGTTAAGCTCAGTGTATCAGCCCTCTAAATCCTTATTTAATACTCCCATATTCTACCCCTCAATCCTGTTAGACACACCCAAACCTAGAGGTGAGAGCTACTGAATATTTTCTGTGCCAACACATACACATACACACACACACACAGACACACAGACACAAACACACTCCTCACCCTTCTCTCACCTCCCTTACACTTTATTCACACTGTCTCTCTCCAACCCTTTCTCCCATGTCTGTTAGCTGTTTCTGGGCATTGGTTGATGGTACGTGTACAGGATCTTAATTTGATCACCCTGTTGCAGGATAACTTTCCTGCAACAGGGTAACTGCAACAGGATAACTTTCTTCCAACTTAAACGTGTAGTATATTTGTGGTTTAAAAAGGATTCTGAAGTTTGTCATTTCAACTGAAATATCAGACTTGATTTTCCCTTACAAAAAATGGATCAAACCCTTACACAAATGTCCACTAATTATAATCCACATAAAAATTCACATTTCCTGTTGCTCCAGAATCATTTTCCTGCTGTAGCAAACTGGCTCAAATGAAGATCCTGTATCTGTACATGTGCTTTTACACTTATGAAGACATGGTTGCAGTGGTTCCATCCCATATCCAATGTCCTCAGTAACTTACCCAGGTACTCTGGTCTTGTGTGGCTCAGTTGGTAGGGTTGTGGGTTCAATTCCCAGGGCTACCCATATGCTACATTTATGCACACATGACTGTAAGTCGTTTTGGATCAAAGTGTCTGCCAAATGGCATATATTATAATATGTACAGTATCTACTGTATGTGTCCTGGTCAGGTATTTTCACTGCCAAACTACTGGCCTTGTGTAAAAACCATCCCAGAACTTACAGATGCCACAGTCCCTCTAAATGCCTCTGGAGTCTCTTTATGATGTCACCACCACTGATTACTCAGCCAGAGTGAGTGGGGTGCTACAGGTCTGAGAGGATGGCTGACTGACACTCACTCTCTCCAATTCTCACACTTAGGAAAGAGATAGTGGGAGGAATGGAAAGATAGAAATGCAGTTGAAGTGGGAAGTTTACATACACTAAGGTTGGAGTCATTAAAACTCGTTTTTCAACCACTCCACACATTTCTTGTAAACAAACTATAGTTTTGGCAAGTCGGTTAGGACATCTACTTTGTGCATGACACAAGTAATTTTTCAAACAATTGTTTACAGACAGATTATTTCACTTATAATTCCCTGTATCACAATTCCAGTGGGTCAGAAGTTTACATACACTGAAATGAAACGTGTCTTTAAACAGCTTGGAAAATTCTAGAAAATGATGTCATGGCTTTTGAAGCTTCTGATAGGCTAATTGACATCATTTGAGTCAATTGAAGATGTACTTGTGGATGTATTTCAAGGTCTACCTTCAAACTCAGTGCCTCTTTGCTTGACGTCATGGGAAAATCAAAAGAAATCAGCCAAGACCTCAGAAAAAAAATTGTCGACCTCCACAAGTCTTGTTCATCCTTGGGAGCAATTTCCAAATGCCTGAAGGTACCACGTTCATCTGTTCAAACAATAGTACTCAAGTATAAACACCATGGGACTATGCAGCTGTCATACCGCTCAGGAAGGAGACGTGTTCTGTCTCCTAGAGATGAACGTACTTTGGTGCGAAAAGTGCAAATCAATCCCAGAACAACAGCAAAGGACCTTGTGAAGATGCTGGAGGAAACAGGTACAAAAGTATCTATATCCACAGTAAAACAAGTCCTATATCGAGATAACCTGAAAGGCCGCTCAGCAAGGAAGAAGCTACTGCTCCAAAACCGCAATAAAAAAGCCAGACTATGGTTTGCAACTGCACATGGGGACAAAGATCGTACTTTTTGGAGAAATGTCCTCTGGTCTGATGAAACAAAAATAGAACTGTTTGGCCATAATGACCATCGTTATGTTTGGAGGAAAAAGGAGGATGCTTGCAAGCTGAAGAACACCATCCCAACCGTGAAGCACGGGGGTGGCAGCATCATGTTGTGGGGGTGCTTTGCTGCAGGAGGGGCTGGTGCACTTGACAAAATAGATGGCATGATGAGGAAGGACAATTTTGTGAATATATTGAAGCAACATCTCAAAACATCAGTCAGGAAGTTAAAGCTTGGTCGCAAATGGTTCTTCCAAATGGACAATGACCCCAAGCATACTTCCAAAGTTGTGGCAAAATGGCTTAAGGACAACAAAGTCAAGGTATTGGAGTGGCCATCACAAAGCCCTGACCTCAATCCCATAGAACATTTGTGTGCAGAACTGAAAAAGTGTGTGTGAGCAAGGAGGCCTACAAACCTGACTCAGTAACACCAGCTCTGTCAGGAAGAATGGGCCAAAATTCACCCAACTTATTGTGGGAAGCTGGTTGAAGGCTACCCGAGACATTTGACCCAAGTTAAACAATTTAAAGGCAATGTTACCAAATACTAATTGAGTGTATGTAAACTTCTGACCCACTGGGAATGTGAGCTGAAATAAAAGCTGAAATAAATCATTCTCTCTACTATTATTCTGACATTTCACATTCTTAAAATAAAGTGGTGATCCTAACTGACCTAAGACAGGGCATTTTTACTAGGATTAAATCTCAGGAATTGTTAAAACTGAGTTTAAATGTATTTGGCTAAGGTGTATGTTAACTTCTGACTTCAACTGTAGATAGAGGGACACATGGAGGAGAGGAAAGAGTGTAATTAGGGCAGAAGGTTCCATATTGCTATCAGCTGTCAACGCTAAATACAGTATCTGCTCAAAATACTGTATCTCCATGATGACATATGGCCCTTTAGCCTGATTGGCTGGGAGCGGGAGGCCTGCCCGGGACTTAGGCCAGCGGCGGCCAGTCAGAAGGCAGGTTGAGGTGGTGACCTGATATCACCCTGTGTGGTAGAGCAGGGTATTTTAGCTTGGCTAAGTGACACACTAATCATTGTTAAAGAGACCTCTCCGTCTTTGCCTCTTCATCCCTCTGTCTCATACCTTTATCAACTCATCCAGACCCTTGATCCCGCTATCTCATCCCTCTGTCTCATACCTCTATCAACTCATCCAGACCCTTGATCCCGCTATCTCTTCCCTCTGTCTCATAACTCTATCAACTCATCCAGACCCTTGATCCCGCTATCTCATCCCTCTGTCTCATACCTCTATCAACTCATCCAGACCCTTGATCCTGCTATCTCATCCCTCTGTCTCATACCTCTGTCAACTCATCCAGACCCTTGATCCTGCTATCTCATCCCTCTGTCTCATACCTCTATCAACTCATCCAGACCCTTGATCCCGCTATCTCATCCCTCTGTCTCATACCTCTATCAACTCATCCAGACCCTTGATCCTGCTATCTCATCCCTCTGTCTCATACCTATTTGAACCCAGGACTAGGCTTGGGTGATATACCGTTTATACCGTATACCGGGGTATTTCAAAATACAGACAGTATGATTTTCAATACCATTTAAAAAAATAAAAGATAAATGATATCCAGCTCAGAACTCCAGCTATTCATTTGGTTTGCTAACTTGCTAGCAAAGTGGCAAGATGTCAAGATCAATCTTCTTGATTCCAGCAGAGACATTCAATACTGTCCTGGATCAAGATCCCTGTTACATTTATATATATATTTTTTTTTACAATTGCTAACAAGCATTTAGCTATACTTAAGATCCTTTTACTAAACTCAACACAGCAACACGCCCCCATCACACAATTAACCAAATCGTTAGTTTTCTGCTCAAAACCACATTTTGTTCATTAAATACTAACTCTACATTTCAAAATGCAAAAAAACTTTCTCTACTCTATCAAAACACGGAAAACCCGACTCAATATCTAATCCTTCTGTCAAAACACTAGCACATGTTTTCTATCCAAGAGGAGCGTATAGTCAATCATAGCACATTGACTTTCAAAATACTAACAGATAATGGCATTACAAAAACTGCATCGCTTTTCATGTTTCAGTTCTACCTGCAGACAATAGACAATATGAAATCCATTGTTTTTATAATTCAGTTTCCTCTTACTGTAAACCACTCTACATTTTACTGTAAACCACTCTACATTTTACTGTAAACCACTCTACATCTTACTGTAAACCACTCTACATTTTACTGTAAACCACTCTACATTTTTTGGTTGCGTGTCGAATGTGTGCTTTTTTTGGCAACATACAATCTTAAAGTGAATGAGTCATCTTTACTTTATAGAATGTACAGTAGAAAAAAATTGTAAGTGACAGAATTTCAGCAGTAAAAGCTTTATTAGCAACATGAAATTGCTGCCAGTGAAATGTGTAAAAATAAAACACAATTACAGTAAAAAAAAGGCACAGAAGGGGAAAAACTAAAATACACAGTCCTGTTCTAATCTAAACCATCTTTAGTATTTGGCCACATGTTCTCGTCCACATCACATCTTATGTCGTCTCTCGCTATGCACCTTGGATAGAAACACTTGTCAGGCCTTATCCACCCCTGGCAGTCTTCTGCTGAGAGGTCTCTGCACCCTGGATAGAAACACTTGTCAGGCCTCATCCACCCCTGGCAGTCTTCTGCTGAGATGTCTCTGCACCCTGGATAGAAACACTTGGCCTGCCTCATCCATACCTGGCAGTCTTCTGCTGAGAGGTCTCTGCACCTTGGATAGAAACGCTTGTCAGGCCTTATCCACCCCTGGCAGTCTTCAGCTGAGAGGTCTCTGCACCCTAGATAGAAACACTTGGCCTGCCTCATCCATACCTGGCAGTCTTCAGCTGAGATGTCTCTGCAGCCGGCATCCATTGCATCCAGGAGGGACATTTGGTCATGTGGCCGATGATCATACACTTTCCATCTCCAGGCAGAAAATAATTCCTCAATGGGGTTGAGGAAAGACGAGTAGGGGGGAGGAAAAGGGAAACCATTCTTGGATGGGCTGCAAACCAGTTTGTGATTGCATGTGAATGGTGGAATGCTACATTGTCCCATGGAATCACAATGTCCTCATGTTTCCTCCCAGCGTTTCGCTTTCTGCTTCTGGCACCAGTTGTTGGTGGAGGTCATCTTAAAACAAAAGAAGGCGCTCAGTATTGTAGGGACCAATCTGGCATTTCTGCAGGGCCAAACCAGCACTCCAGATTGCAGCACACATTGTGATATTTGCTCCTCTCTGACCTGGCACATCAACGGTGGCCCTGTTCCCGATTACGTTTCTTCCCTGCCGATGTGTTTTTGCCAGGTTAAACCCTGCCTTGTCTACATAAATTATTTCATGTGGGGTCTGATTAGCCTCCAACTCCATGACTCTCTGAAAGAATTCAAACACAGTATGTGTAAATGCTTTTCACTATGTCCTACTCTATGTACTGTAACTCATGTTTACATGTAGAGTAGCATAGTGTAAAACTCACTGTAGAACAAGACATATTGGATAGTCACCATACCTGGATGTATTGGTGCCGGAGTTCCTTGACCCGCTCACTGTTCCTTTCAAAAGGAACTGTTTCATTCCAACTCTGTGTTTGGTCAGAGTCCGAGCCAATGGTAGTCAGGTTGATGCTTTCCACATTGTGGAATACCAGGTTGTCCTCTATAATTCTGGTCTGAATTTCACTCTGTTTAACTGCGTTGTCAGCAATGACCAATCCTACAATGGCTCTTGGTCTTCACTAAGGATCTTTCCTCTTCCCCCAGAGGGAGGACGACGTTGCGTCCTTTAGAGGAACACAAATACAACATATGTATCTGCATTGGGACCGGTGGCCTACAGTTACTGTGGGACATAGCAACAGTAATGATAGAAGAAGACCTTGTGAAATGCATTACTTACCTGTTGGTTTGTTGAACATTCCGGATAATGGAAGCCACGGTTCACCGTCTGAGATTAGGCTGAACTCCCTGGTCATACTATTCCTCTCACTGGTCCAGACATGATTTTTTTCTCTCTCTGCTCCTCTGTGTTGTTCTGTATGCACATTGAACAAAATCAATCCAAAGAGTCCCCTTTTTACTGTGTATATCCATGTAATTGAAAGAGCTTCAACAGCTGGCTATGTCTCCGATTGATATTGGAATCAGCTGTGGTTGGTCTATTTTATACAACTTACAGTACATCAGCTATATCTCAATGTTTCAATGATCTGTTCATTCAAAAATGCTTATCAGCTGTTTCAATACAGCTTTTGAGCTGCTGTTGTTGCAGAAGGCTTTATACTATATTGAAGGTTTTGAACATCAGGTCTTCATTTCTGGCTGTGTGCAAGCATTTGTAAATAAGACAAGAAAGATCCATCATTTTAGTATTGGGAAAATTATGAAAAAAGTATTAGCATTGTAGAAATGTGTTGATTGACTGCATATTCTGTGAAAGCAACATGAATTGTGTTCATGGTATGGTCCACAACAGACGTATGTTGTGCTAGTTGTGTTTCGAGTTTTGAAAATGTGACTATAGATTGAACAAAAGGATTTTAGCAATTATTTTAAAAAGTGCCCCTTGTGTGCACTTCCGGTAATACCGTATACCCCGGTATGGTACAGAAACGGTATGAACATCTGGATACCACCCAACTCTACCCAGGTCTGATATATCCCTCTTTCTCTCTGGGTGGAATCTAGGTCACGCCCTACCGGGATCAGGCCTGAACTCTGAACTCTGAACAGGGCACAGGGCAGAGTGCCTGTTCATGTCCAAGTGGGGCAGCTGCATTAAAACATAATGAGTCTTTCTTTCCTTTAACAGTGTTGCCTGTGAAGACCCTGTATGTGTGTATAACCTCGTCCTCCATTGGTTGGGTGACATGCTCATCAATTCAAATTCTGAGCCAATCACTAGGCGTGGCTCTAAATCGAGGCGGGAGAGGGAGCAAGCCTGCGACCGTTGTATTAGATGGGACTTTGAAAAATTGCAAAAATCAACCAATCAAAATACATGTTCCATCACATTAACCATATTGTTTTTGGTGAAGCCCCATTGATTCTGAGTTCTGGCATAGAAAGTTTATATGTGAGAACTATTTCTAAGACTCACTTGTTTAAATCACTTGCGCTGTTGGTGCTTTGAAGTCCACAATGTAGGTGGGAGGTTCTAAGGGTCGCACTAGATGGTGATGGACTGAGAGATCAGCCAATTAAAACAGCAGTTGTTTTCGCCGTTCCTGCCATAGACTCCCATTCAATTTACATTCTGTGAAACCAGACAGTTCGACAGAGAGAGAGCCGGCTGGTGGATGAGATTAGTGTGAGTGTTAGTGTTACTGTGACTGTGAGTGTTAGTGTTACTGTGAGTGTTAGTGTGCATGTTACTGTGAGTGTTAGTGTTACTGTGAGTGTGAATGGTACTGTGAGTGTTAGTGTGAGTGTTACTGTGAGTGTGAGTGTTAATGTGAGTGTTACTGTGAGTGTGAGTGTTACTGAGAGTATTATTGTGAGTGTTACTGTGAGTGTGAGTGTTACTGTGAGTGTGACTGTTAGTGTGAGTGTGAGTGTGAGTGTTAATGTGAGTGTTACTGTGAGTGTGAGTGTTACTGTGAGTGTGAGTGTTACTGTGAGTGTTACTGTGAGTGTGAGTGTTACTGTGAGTGTGAGTGTTACTGTGAGTGTTACTGTGAGTGTGAGTGTTAGTGTGAGTGTTACTGTGAGTGTTAATGTGAGTGTTACTGTGAGTGTTACTGTGAGTGTGACTGTTAGTGTGAGTGTTACTGTGAGTGTGACTGTTAGTGTGAGTGTTACTGTTAGTGTGAGTGTTACTGTGAGTGTGAGTGTTAGTGTGAGTGTTACTGTGAGTGTGAGTGTTAGTGTGAGTGTTACTGTGAGTGTTACTGTGAGTGTGACTGTTAGTGTGAGTGTTACTGTGAGTGTGAGTGTTACTGTGAGTGTTACTGTGAGTGTGAGTGTTACTGTGAGTGTGAGTGTTAGTGTGAGTGTTACTGTGAGTGTGAGTGTTACTGTGAGTGTGAGTGTTAGTGTGAGTGTTACTGTGAGTGTGAGTGTTAGTGTGAGTGTTACTGTGAGTGTGAGTGTTACTGTGAGTGTGAGTGTTAGTGTGAGTGTTACTGTGAGTGTGAGTGTTACTGTGAGTGTGACTGTTAGTGTGAGTGTGAGTGTTAATGTGAGTGTTACTGTGAGTGTGAGTGTTACTGTGACTCTGAGTGTTACTGTGAGTGTGAGTGTTACTGAGAGTATTATTGTGAGTGTTACTGTGAGTGTGAGTGTTACTGTGAGTGTGACTGTTAGTGTGAGTGTGAGTGTTAGTGTGAGTGTGAGTGTTAATGTGAGTGTTACTGTGAGTGTTAGTATTACTGTGACTCTGAGTGTTACTGTGAGTGTGAGTGTTAATGTTCCTGTGAGTGTTAGTGTGAGTGTTACTGTGAGTGTGAGTGTTACTGAGAGTATTAGTGTGAGTGTTACTGTGAGTTTTACTGTGAGTGTTGCTGTGAGTGTTGCTGTGAGTGTTAGTGTTACTGCTCTGAATTACACAGTGTGCTGCTACCAAACAGTTGTTTCTGTCTCGAAAGATATTACACCAATATGTAATAGTATCTGTCCATTTGAGGGCTATGACTTAACATCACTGACTTACTGAACACACACTGAGCTTCATTTATCTTCAATAAGGTTACCCCTTCCTGTTTTTGTGGTCTTCATTACCGAGGCCTACTGACAGGCTGGTCTGTCTCATCATTTATTTTTCTCTGGCCATCTGAGAGGCTTATTTATCCCTGTCCCCCCTGACGGCTGCCATCATCTCCATCAGGTCGGCTGAGTGGCGTGGGCCGGCCCAGCCTCTGAATAATTAAACAACGGCCCTAATGATTGGCTAAACAGTGACAAAGCTGGGAACATGGGGGTCAGTGCCACAGCACCGCGGCCTGGTGTCGGTCATCACCCCACCATAGAGGTGACACCCTGCGCCCCAACACACACACACACTGTCTGTAACGGCAGTAACCTGCCGTCAGCGCCGGCCGCTGTCGCTCCAGTGTGGTCGTATTCTGTGTTCTGTAATGCAGCGTCATGCGGCGGTGTGTTACAGAGCTGAGAATTCACTCCACTCTGTAGTCTGGACAAGAGCATCTGTTAGCTAAATATATGAAGTCTAATGCAATGTAATGTAGTGTCAAGTCATGTGCTGATTTATACTGGCTCTGACACACACACACACACACACACACACACACACAACATCCTCCTTCTTCTCCTCTGACCTAATTTGTCAAAACTTTGATTCGATTAGCTTTTCCCACGGTGAGTTTTTAGCCTCTTTCTTTAAACTGCCCAGCTTGTCCCATTAGTTAGTTAGTGTGTTTATGAACACATCTGCACACCAACGGAAGCAGATTTTTACTACTTTATATTGGATTGATACGCCATCCTTTATTTGATTGTTTTTCTCTCTTCTAATCTAATATAAGTAGAGATCACACACACACACACACCTACAAAACACACACACACACACACACCGACAAAACACACACACACACATACACACCTACAAAACACACACACACCGACAAAACACACACACACATACACACCTACAAAACACACACACACATACACACCTACAAAACACACACACATACACACCTACAAAACACACACACACCGAAAAAACACACACATACACACCGACAAAACACACACAGACACCGACAAAACACACACAGACACACCGACAAAACACACACAGACACACCGAAAAAACACACACAGACACACTGACAAAACACACACACACACCGACAAAATACAGACACACACACACACACACACACCGACAAAACACACACACACAGACACACTGACAAAACACACACACACAGACACAGACACAGACACACCGACAAAACACACACAGACACAACGAACAAAACAGACACAGACACACTGACAAAACACACACAGACACACCGACCGTATCAGCTAAGCGTGTGTCCTAACACTCTCAGTTGGCCTAGCCGGTCGACACCGCCTAACGTCAGCACTCCTTTGACTCAAGTCATGTAAGGTTATTTTAACATGTTTACGTGTAGTACCAGCACGTTGATTGTTTAGATGATGCACATAGAGCCCTTGTGAAATGAAGTAACGAAGTGAACAAGGTTTATATTTTAAATAAAATAGAGGGGCTTTGGGGCTTCTAATCAGTGCAGCATGACTTGGTAGATTTTTGGGAGGCAAATTCCTCTCTCGCCTGTCAGAAAGAGATTCAAATTATCATTTTCTTCACCCTCTGTTTAGTCAGCTGATGCTAACCCTTTCCAGTCCAGGACTAGAGTGCTGGTTAACAGGCAGACTGAAGCACACACTGGCAGTAAAACAGTCTGTGATGTACTGTTCTACTCTGGAACTACACACAAAACACAGAGAATTCACATACATGTGTACGAACACATTTCGTAACATACACACGTATGCAAGTGAACATACAAATAAATGAATATTCACTCTCACACTCAAGCCTCTGTGAAAAGGCCTGAGTGTGGTCTTTTCACAGTCCCCAAATCCAGAACAAATTCAAGAAAGCGTACAGTATTATATAGAGTCATTATTGTATGGAACTCCGTTCCATCTCATATTGCTCAAATAAACAGCAAACCTGGTTTTAAAAAACACATAAAGCAACACCTCACGGCACAACGCCTCTCCCCTATTTGACCTAGATAGTTTGAGTGTATGTATTGATGTGTAGGTATGTGCCTTTAAAAACAATGTATGTAGTTCTGTCCTTGAGCTGTTTTCGTCTATTAATGTTCTGTATTATGTCATGTTTTGTGTGGACCCCAGGAAGAGTAGCTGCTGCTTTTGCAACAGCTAACGGGGATCCTAATAAAATACCAAAAATACCTCTTCTCATGTCTGTGATCCTCATTCCCCTTCTCAAGGACAGTTCAATACACGCTGACCTTTGCCTCTCTCCCTGACCCTGCAGATGTAGAAATAAAGCCAACAGATGTGCCTCAAATAGGTTCACGCTGTTCTTCAGGCTCTTTAGAACTTCCACCTCCGTATCGTTACCTTCCCGTAGGAGGGATGTTAAACACAGTTTGAACTGAGATAAGTGTCCCAAAGATACATTTAATTTCTTCGTATTTTGTCATAAGCAATGTTCTTTAAAAAAAGATGTGTATATTTTGTTTTATCAAGACCTTTGTTACAGAAACGTTTTTCATAAAGATGGAAAATGTTTTTGTAAGGCGCTCCTATAGTTACAAAATGGCCTCTATAACAGGATGGTGATGCCTTCAGTATGACCTCTCAGCTCTAGGCGAAAGAGTGCTACTGACACTGTACAGCAAGGCAACAACTGAGTTGATAACTGGTAAGTCTTTTCCATCTGTTCTCTCTCAAACACACCCAATGTGCCAGCTCAGCTCTGGGTTCTGGGCTCTGGGCTCTGGGCTCTGGGCTCTGTTTGGCACGTTGAGGTGGTCCACCCACCACAGGCACTCTGTTTACCTCGCCCGCCTGCCTCTCCTCTCTTTTCATCTCGCCTCCTCTCTCTCTCTCATTCCTCTTCTCTGTCAAATCTCTCATTTCCTTCTCTGAGTGTTGGAATCCCTCAGATCCTTCTCTCGATCTGTCCGCGTTAGGCCCGACTCAACGTGTTTCATTTCGTTTAGTGTGATTTGTGGGTGTTCGTTTGGGCCTGTGTGTTTGGTTGTGAGCTGAGTGCCAGAATATGTGTGTGTGCTTTTTGTGCCTGCCTGCATGGTGACCCCACACCTCCACTCCACCACAGCCTGGTCCATCTACACCCTCCACCATCTTCACCCTCCACCATCTCCACTCTCCACCATCTCCACCCTCCACCATCTACACCCTTCACCATCTACACCCTCTCCACCCTCCACCATCTATACCATCTACACCCTCTCCACACTCCACCCTCTCCACCCGCCACCATCTACACCATCTACACCCTCTCCACACTCCACCCTCTCCACCCGCCACCATCTACACCATCTACACCCTCTCCACCCTCCACCATCTACACCCTCCACCATCTCCACCCTCCACCATCTATACCATCTACACCCTCTCCACACTCCACCCTCTCCACCCGCCACCATCTATACCATCTACACCCTCTCCACCATCCACCATCTACACCCTCCACCATCTCCACCCTCCACCATCTATATCATCTACACCCTCTCCACACTCCACTCTCTCCACCCGCCACCATCTATACCATCTACACCCTCTCCACCCTCCACCATCTCCACCCTCCACCATCTATATCATCTACACCCTCTCCACACTCCACCCTCTCCACCCGCCACCATCTTCACCATCCACCCTCTCCGCCCTCCACCTTCTCCGCCCTCCACAGCCTCCACCATCTACATCCTCCACCCTCCACCATCTTCACCCTCCACCCTCTCCACCATCTCCACCCTCCACCATCTCAACCCTCCACCATCTCCACCCACCACCCTCTACCCTCTCCTCCCACCACCATCTCCACCCTCCACCTTCTCCACCCTCCACCATCTGCAACCTCCACCATCTCCACCCTCCACCATCTCCACCCACCACTCTTTACCCTCTCCACCCTTCACCATCTACACTCTCCACCCTCTCCACCATCTCCACCCTCCACAATCTTCACCCTCCACCATCTCCACCCTCTCAACCCTCCACCATCTCCACCCTCTCAACCCTCCACCATCTCCACCCTCTCAAACCTCAACCCTCTCAATCCTCCACCTTCCACCCTCTCAACCCTCCACCATCTCCATCTTCCACCCTCTCAACCCTCCACCCTCTCAACCCTCTGACATCTCCACCCTCCACCCTCTCAACCCTTCACCGTCCACCCTCTCAACCCTCCACCATCTCCACCCTCTCAACCCTCCACCCTCTCAACCCTCCACCATCTCCACCCTCTCAACCCCCCACCCTCTCAACCCTCCACCATCTCCACCCTCTCAACCCTCCACCCTCTCAACCCTCCACCCTCTCAACCCTCCACCATCTCCACCCTCTCAACCCTCCACCCTCTCAACCCTCCACCATCTCCACCCTCTCAACCCTCCACCCTCTCAACCCTCCACCCTCTCAACCCTTCACCATCTCCACCCTCTCAACCCTCCACCCTCTCAACCCTCCACCCTCTCAACCCTCCACCCTCTCAACCCTCCACCATCTCCACCCTCTCAACCCTCAACCCTCCACCCTCTCAACCCTCCACCATCTCCACCCTCTCAACCCTCCACCATCTCAACCCTCCACCCTCTCAACCCTCAACCCTCCACCATCCCCACCCTCTCAACCCTCCACCATCCCCACCCTCCACCCTCTCAACCCTCCACCATCTCCACCCTCTCAACCCTCCACTATCTCCACCCTCCACCCTCTCAACCCTCCACCATCTCCCCCTATACAGGGGTACAGGCTCAGTGTTTGGCTAGTAGTCTCACCAAATGACCCTCTGTTTTGCTTGTACACAACCAGCAGCCCAACCACCCACCCCAGCTCCATTGAGAAGACACTGAGCTTGCGTGTGACAGTCGCTGTCAGAATGAGTGTCCCCTGTGTGTGTTTTGTAGGGCTCTGTCCATTCACTGACAGCATTGTGACCATAAACCTCTCAACAGGATAGGATTTACTGTATAAACAGGACTGTTGTCAAACAACCTCCCCCATCTCATCTCCTCCTCCTCAGTTTGGTTAGTATGGGTGCAGTTGCCATGGGGATGGGGCTGCCAAGTGACATCAGGAACTGGCCAGCGGAGGATGTGTTTCCACTAAAACGTTCTCTTCTTATTTTTTCACTAGGTCATGGTTACTCAACCACTCCACTGTCACTTAGGCCTTCAGCAGTGTCACGATACAGTCTGTATTGACCAATGCAGACCCTACACATATGAACTGTGTAAACGCAACTGAGCCTTGAGTCTGTTCTGCTGCATAGGCTTTGAGTCCTGTTACATTGACTTACACAAGCGGTGTCCCACACTAACCCTTCCCCCCTCTTTCTCCCTCGCCTCCTCCTGTCCCTCGCCTCCTTCCGTCTCTTCCCCCATCCCCTCCCACCCCCCCCCTCTCCCCCTCCCTGCCCTCTCTTTTTCCCTCCCCCATGCCCTCCCTGTCCTCTGTGCTGTTAGTGTAAACAGCAGTCATTTCCATGATGCACATGGCCCCTGGAAGAGAGCCATGGAGTTAGAGGGTTTGAATCTGGCCTTCCTTTGTTCTGCCTCGTTTGACCAAAACCCCTCATATGATGTGACCCAGAGTCAGCCTCAAGGGAGATGGAGTCAGTATGTTCTAGAAAGAATAGGAACTGACCCAGAGTCAGACCTTAAGGAGCTAGGTAATGCAGATGTAACAGTGCTGAATGAAGAGAAACTGACCCAGAGTCAGTCTTGAGGTATATATGGCTCTGACTTGAGGGAGTTGGAGGAGATAGACCGAAATCCTGGACAGTGAATTACTGTATGGGTTAGACAGTGTATGGACAGTGAATGACTGTATGGGTTAGACAGTGTATGGACAGTGAATGACTATGAAGTAGTCAGCGTTATCTATCAATACAAAAGAGTGGAAATATTAGCAGAAACAAACATACGTATTGTGATATCGGTGTATTGTGATGTAGGTGTATTGTGATGTAGATGTATTGTGATGTCGGTGTATTGTGATGTAGGTGTATTGTGATGTAGGTGTATTGTGATGTAGGTGTATTGTGATGTAGGTGTATTGTGATGTAGGTGTATTGTGATGTAGGTGTATTGTGATGTAGCTGTATTGTGATGTAGGTGTATTGTGATGTAGGTGTATTGTGATGTAGGTGTATTGTGATGTTGGTGTATTGTGATGTAGGTGTACTGTGATGTAGGTGTATTGTGATATAGGTGTATTGTGATATAGGTGTATTGTGATGTAGGTGTATTGTGATGTCGGTGTATTGTGATGTCGGTTTATTGTGATGTCAGTGTATTGTGATGTAGGTGTATTGTGATGTAGGTGTATTGTGATATAGGTGTATTGTGATATAGGTGTATTGTGATGTAGGTGTATTGTGATGTCGGTGTATTGTGATGTGGGTGTATTGTGATGTAGGTGTATTGTGATGTCGGTGTATTGTGATGTATGTGTATTGTGATGTCGGTGTATTGTGATGTAGGTGTATTGTGATGTAGGTGTATTGTGATGTAGGTGTATTGTGATGTAGGTGTATTGTGATGTAGGTGTATTGTAATGTAGGTGTATTGTGATGTCGGTGTATTGTGATGTCGGTTTATTGTGATGTCGGTGTATTGTGATGTAGGTGTATTGTGATGTAGGTGTATTGTGATATAGGTGTATTGTGATATAGGTGTATTGTGATGTAGGTGTATTGTGATGTCGGTGTATTGTGATGTGGGTGTATTGTGATGTAGGTGTATTGTGATGTCGGTGTATTGTGATGTATGTGTATTGTGATGTCGGTGTATTGTGATGTAGGTGTATTGTGATGTAGGTGTATTGTGATGTAGGTGTATTGTGATGTAGGTGTATTGTGATGTAGGTGTATTGTGATGTCGGTGTATTGTGATGTCGGTGTATTGTGATGTTGGTGTATTGTGATGTAGGTGTATTGTGATGTAGGTGTATTGTGATGTAGGTGTATTGTGATGTAAGTGTATTGTGATGTAGGTGTATTGTGATGTTGGTGTATTGTGATGTAGGTGTATTGTGATGTAGGTGTATTGTGATATAAGTGTATTGTGATGTAGGTGTATTGTGATATAGGTGTATTGTGATATAGGTGCATTGTGATGTAGGTGTATTGTGATGTAGGTGTATTGTGATATAGGTGCATTGTGATGTCGGTGTATTGTGATGTATGTGTATTGTGATATAGGTGTATTGTGATGTCGGTGTATTGTGATGTCGGTGTATTGTGATTGTCGGTATATTGTGATGTCAGTGCATTGTGATATAGGTGCATTGTGATGTAGGTGTATTGTGATGTAGGTGTATTGTGATATAGGTGCATTGTGATGTCGGTGTATTGTGATGTAGGTGTATTGTGATATAGGTGTATTGTGATGTAGGTGTATTGTGATGTAGGTGTATTGTGATGTCGGTGCATTCTGATGTCGGTGCATTGTGATGTAGGTGTATTGTGATGTCGGTGCATTCTGATGTCGGTGCATTGTGATGTATTTGTATTGTGATGTAGGTGTATTGTGATGTAGGTGTATTGTGATGTCGGTGTATTGTGATGTGGGTGTATTGTGATATAGGTGTATTGTGATGTCGGTGTATTGTGATGTATGTGTATTGTGATGTATGTGTATTGTGATGACGGTGTATTGTGATGTAGGTGTATTGTGATGTCGGTGTATTGTGATGTAGGTGCATTGTGATGTAGGTGTATTGTGATGTCGGTGCATTGTGATGTAGGTGTATTGTGATGTCTGTGCATTGTGATGTCGGTGCATTGTGATGTAGGTGTATTGTGATGTAGGTGTATTGTGATGTAGGTGTATTGTGCTGTCGGTGTATTGTGATGTAGGTGCATTGTGATGTAGGTGTATTGTGATGTCAGTGCATTGTGATGTAGGTGTATTGTGATGTCGGTGCATTGTGATGACGGTGCATTGTGATGTAGGTGTATTGTGATGTAGGTGTATTGTGATGTAGGTGTATTGTGATGTCGGTGTATTGTGATGTAGGTGCATTGTGATGTAGGTGTATTGTGATGTCGGTGCATTGTGATGTAGGTGTATTGTGATGTCGGTGCATTGTGATGTCGGTGCATTGTGATGTAGGTGTATTGTGATGTAGGTGCTACTTGTAGTGGGATGTTTGATAGAGCATCACTGTATCCACTACACAGCCAGCTTCCCTTCTTCTCTCCCTTGAGGTTACAAACAATTTGAATTGCATCCAAAGCAAGCAGAAATGCAAATGTAGATCACTCCCCCCTTACAAACACACGCACACACACGCACACACACACGCACACACACACACATTCTCACTCTAAAAATACTCACAATATCATAACTAACACACACAAGCAAACAAAAAATAAACATTCACTGTATCAAACACACACATACACACACACACATGACTTGCATCATGGCGGCCCTGTATGTGCAGCTGATAAGGAGGAGGAGGAGGAGGAGGCAGCTTGAACACACAGCACAGCTCCAAGCCCTGCACAATCTCTTATTAGTAGATGTGATTGCTGAAATAAAAGCATAACGTTGGAAATTGTTCATACTTATTATTTGCCGTGTGTTGCCAACTGTAGCGCCAAAACCGTAAAAAGACACCAACACCAGAACAACTTTATCACACGGAGGCTGACTGAAGTAAACTTGTTGATACTACTTATAGTTTTCACACTATAACCATATTTGCATAAATCCCAATGCAATTTCAATGGCCATAGAGTTGAATGGGAAATATTTCCACCGTAACTAATCTTCACCCGTTTAAATACATGTTTATGAAAAATAATTAAAATGTTTCCTGATCTTTCTTATATTAAAGGTTTTGTTTGGGCTAATAGCAGTAATGCCAAACTCATTGTTTCATCCCCAAAAATGTTTTTCATATTTTTGGGAAACCTTAAAGGGGTCTTAAAATTCAAAATCAAACAGCTAAATTAACCTTGGTATGACCTTCTTAAAACAATTCCATTTTTTAGTGTACCCTGATACAGTTATATTTCATACTCAGGTTGGTGGCTACAGAGCCCTACCAGGACATTGATACAGTTATATTTCATACTCAGGTTGGTGGCTACAGAGCCCTACCAGGACATTGATACAGTTATATTTCATACTCAGGTTGGTGGCTACAGAGCCCTACCAGGACATTGATACAGTTATATTTCATACTCAGGTTGGTGGCTACAGAACCCTACCAGGACATTGATACAGTTATATTTCATACTCAGGTTGGTGGCTACAGAACCCTACCAGGACACTGATACAGTTATATTTCATACTCAGGTTGGTGGCTACAGAGCCCTACCAGGACATTGATACAGTTATATTTCATACTCAGGTTGGTGGCTACAGAGCCCTACCAGGACATTGATACAGTTATATTTCATACTCAGGTTGGTGGCTACAGAGCCCTACCAGGACATTGATACAGTTACATTTCATACTCAGGTTGGTGGCTACAGAACCCTACCAGGACACTGATACAGTTATATTTCATACTCAGGTTGGTGGCTACAGAGCCCTACCAGGACAATGATACAGTTATATTTCATACTCAGGTTGGTGGCTACAGAGCCCTACCAGGACATTGGCAGAAAGTAAGTGAATGAGAAAAAGAGAGAGAGTTTGGTTAGCTAGGGCTCTAGTGTCTCTTCTCTCTTTCAGTGTCCCTCTAATCCAGCCCAGGCTCAGTCAGGATGAAGCTCCGCCTCCTGTCGTTCCACTGTTGCAGGCTCCTGTCAGGCTGAAGCTCCGCCTCCTGTCGTTCCACTGTTGCAGGCTCCTGTCAGGCTGAAGCTCCGCCTCCTGTCGTTCCACTGTAGCAGGCTCCTGTCAGGCTGAAGCTCCGCCTCCTGTTGTTCCACTGTAGCAGGCTCCTGTCAGGATGAAGCTCCGCCTCCTGTCGTTCCACTGTAGCAGGCTCCTGTCAGGCTGAAGCTCCGCCTCCTGTCGTTCCACTGTAGCAGGCTCCTGTCAGGCTGAAGCTCCGCCTCCTGTCGTTCCACTGTAGCAGGCTCCTGTCAGGCTGAAGCTCCGCCTCCTGTCGTTCCACTGTAGCAGGCTCTTGTCAGGCTGAAGCTCCGCCTCCTGTCGTTCCACTGTAGCAGGCTCCTGTCAGGCTGAAGCTCCGCCTCCTGTCGTTCCACTGTAGCAGGCTCCTGTCAGGCTGAAGCTCCGCCTCCTGTCGTTCCACTGTAGCAGGCTCCTGTCAGGCTGAAGCTCCGCCTCCTGTCGTTCCACTGTAGCAGGCTCCTGTCAGGTTGACACATCTCGTTTCTGCTGCCTGTCTAATCTCTCCGCCAGGTCACAGGATGAAGTGGCCCATTCACACGCACACAAACACAGTTGGCACACGCAGTTCACAAACACACAGTTCACACCAGTCCACCGCTGTACACCCAGCCTTGCAGAGCCTAGAGCCAGTCATGGGAGGGTGCAGTGTTTGGCGTGCATGGCTAGCAGCTATGCGATCGCTTACCCTGTTCTGCAGCTTAGCTCAGACTGACATGACAGAAAGCTATGCCTGAGGAGGGAGGACTAGCGTTGCAGGATCCATCTCCAGCCAACAATGGGGGTTTATTAAAGAGGGAGGGAGGGAGGGAGGGAGGGAGGGAGGGAGGGAGGGAGGGAGGGAGGGAGGGAGGGAGAGAGGGAGAGAGGGAGGGTGAGAGAGAGGGAGGGAGAGAGGGAGGGAGGGAGGGAGGGAGTCCTGAATGACATATCACTGGTGAGATAGTGTTGTTTGTTTGTTGGTGTAATCTTATCCCAGGGTGCTGTGCCTCTGTGCTGCAGTATCAGGCGCTGCTTCCTGGTCATGGTTGGGACCCTGTTGATAACTCAAGAGGACTCAGAAGATCTAAACACAGACACAAAGAAAACCCTCTTACTCAGATATTCTCTATTCTCAGTACTGTGTGGCCAGGGTTGCAGCGCCAGGGTTGTGGGTTCGATTCCCACCGGGGGGAACAGTATGAAAGAAGAAAATGTAGTATTTAAATGTATGCACTCACTACTGTAAGTGCTGGATAAGAGTGTCTGCTAAATGAGTCAAATGTAGACCAGTCACACACAGCTGTTCTCAGGATATGGGAAAACCAACACAGACAATATGTGCCTGAACACATGTTTCTCAACCACATACAGTATGTATAACCCCGGTGAATATTCAATTTCCTCTGTAGAATAGATTTGATATTCATTGAATACTTCAGTGCACAATGTAATTTTCTGTCAGGTCAGTGTTCACCCAGCAGCCATCGGTATGGAGAGGGGAGGAAGGGTTCACCCAGCAGCCATCAGTATGGAGAGGGGAGGAAGGGTTCACCCAGCAGCCATCGGTATGGAGAGGGGAGGAAGGGTTCACCCAGCAGCCATCGGTATGGAGAGGGGAGGAAGGGTTCACCCAGCAGCCATCGGTATGGAGAGGGGAGGAAGGGTTCACCCAGCAGCCATCAGTATGGAGAGGGGAGGAAGGGTTCACCCAGCAGCCATCAGTATGGAGAGGGGAGGAAGGGTTCACCCAGCAGCCATCAGTATGGAGAGGGGAGGAAGGGTTCACCCAGCAGCCATCGGTATGGAGAGGGGAGGAAGGGTTCACCCAGCAGCCATCGGTATGGAGAGGGGAGGAAGGGTTAACCCAGCAACCATCAGTATGGAGAGGGGAGGAAGGGTTCACCCAGCAGCCATCGGTATGGAGAGGGGAGGAAGGGTTCACCCAGCAGCCATCAGTATGGAGAGGGGAGGAAGGGTTCACCCAGCAGCCATCAGTATGGAGAGGAAGGGTTAACCCAGCAGCCATCAGTATGGAGAGGGGAGGAAGGGTTCACCCAGCAGCCATCGGTATGGAGAGGGGAGGAAGGGTTAACCCAGCAGCCATCGGTATGGAGAGGGGAGGAAGGGTTCACCCAGCAGCCATCAGTATGGAGAGGAAGGGTTAACCCAGCAGCCATCAGTATGGAGAGGGGAGGAAGGGTTAACCCAGCAGCCATCGGTATGGAGAGGGGAGGAAGGGTTCACCCAGCAGCCATCAGTATGGAGAGGGGAGGAAGGGTTCACCCAGCAGCCATCAGTATGGAGAGGGGAGGAAGGGTTCACCCAGCAGCCATCAGTATGGAGAGGGGAGGAAGGGTTCACCCAGCAGCCATCGGTATGGAGAGGGAAGGAAGGGTTAACCCAGCAGCCATCAGTATGGAGAGGGGAGGAAGGGTTCACCCAGCAGCCATCAGTATGGAGCGGGGAGGAAGGGTTCACCCAGCAGCTATCAGTATGGAGAGGGGAGGAAGGGTTCACCCAGCAGCCATCAGTATGGAGAGGGGAGGAAGGGTTCACCCAGCAGCCATCAGTATGGAGAGGGGAGGAAGAGTTAACGGTAGAGCTGGCCCTTTAACTGAAGAGGGTCTGCTTGACTGACTGACTGGCTTACTGACAGGCTAACTGACTGGCTGACTGGTTGGCTTGCTACTGGCTGACTGCCTGGCTTACTGACAGGCTAACTGACTGGCTGACTGGCTTGCTACTGGCTGACTGACTGACTGACTGACTGACTGACTGACTGACTGACTGGCTGGCTGACTGGCTGGCTGGCTAACTGGCTGACTGTGCTACTGCATGAGTAATGCTGAGCCATGGTGCCATGAAACTGTGACAACCAGAGGGAGGGAGCGGGACTGTGTGGGTAGAGAACAAATATAAACGAGGGGAAGGGGGGATTTGAATCAAACAAAGAAACACAAATTGGGAAATATAGGGTAGAAAGATGGAGGAGAGGAAGAGGGCTAGAAAGAGGGCTGGAGATAGATAGAGGGCTCAACAGTTGTGCCTGAACGCAGCTCGTTACAAAGTGTTGCATCAGTGCTACAGGGAAGCTCACGTTGCAGGATGACATCACCTTATACCGTTTCAGCTCTGCTCTGCTGCAGACAGGAGCTCCGAACACACCATCTGTTTGACAGCCCAGAGATGGAGGGATAGAGAGTGAGAGAGGGACAGAGGGATAGAGAGAGAGAGAGAGAGAGGGATAGAGAGAGAGAGAGGGATAGAGAGAGCAAGAGAGAGGGATAGAGGGATAGAGAGAGAGGGATAGAGAGAGCGAAAGAGAGGGATAGAGAGAGCGAAAGAGAGAGAGAGAGAGAGAGAGAGATAGAGAGAGCGAGAGAGAGGGATAGAGAGAGCGAAAGAGAGGGATAGAGAGAGCGAAAGAGAGAGAGAGAGGGATAGAGAGAGAGAGAGGGATAGAGAGAGGGATAGAGGGAGCGAGCGAGAGAGAGAGAGAGATAGAGAGAGTGTGAGAGAGGGATAGAGAGAGCGAAAGAGAGAGAGAGAGGGATAGAGAGAGCGAAAGAGAGAGAGAGAGGGATAGAGAGAGAGAGAGAGAGAGAGAGAGAGGGATTGAGGGAGCGAGAGAGAGAGAGAGAGGGATAGAGAGAGCGAGAGAGAGGTTTGGGGGCGGACGAGACGGATAAAAGGTGAGGAACAAGGATGTAGACTAGATAGGGGGAGAGAGATTTGGGTTGGCGAGAGGGTGGGGGTGTAGTGTAGCAAGGGTACTGCTTTCCCCTGCTTGATGTCTCTCTCCCTCTCTCCCTGCCTGGCGTCTCTCTCCCTCTCCCCCTGCTTGATGTCTCTCTCCCTCTCCCCCTGCCTGATGTCTCTCTCCCTCTCCCCCTGCCTGATGTCTCTCTCCCTCTCCCCCTGCTTGATGTCTCTCTCCCTCTCCCCCTGCTTGATGTCTCTCTCCCTCTCCCCCTGCCTGATGTCTCTCTCCCTCTCCCCCTGCTTGATGTCTCTCTCCCTCTCCCCCTGCCTGATGTCTCTCTCCCTCTCCCCCTGCTTGATGTCTCTCTCCCTCTCCCCCTGCTTGATGTCTCTCTCCCTCTCCCCCTGCCTGATGTCTCTCTCCCTCTCCCCCTGCTTGATGTCTCTCTCCCTCTCCCCCTGCTTGATGTCTCACTCCCTCTCCCCCTGCCTGATGTCTCTCTCCCTCTCCCCCTGCCTGATGTCTCTCTCCCTCTCCCCCTGCCTGATGTCTCTCTCCCTCTCCCTCTCCCCCTGCCTGATGTCTCTCCCCCTGCCTGATGTCCCTCTCCCCTTGCTTGATGTCTCTCTCCCTCTCCCCCTGCTTGATGTCTCTCTCCCTGCTTGATGTCTCTCTCCCTCTCCCCACTCCTGATGTCTCTCTCCCTCTCCCCCTGCTTGATGTCTCTCCCCCTGCTTGATGGATCTCTCCCTCTCTCCCTGCCTGATGTCTCTCTCCCTCTCCCCCTGCCTGATGTCTCTCTCCCTCTCCCCCTGCCTGATGTCTCTCTCCCCTCCCCCTGCCTGATGTCTCTCTCCCTCTCCCCCTGCCTGATGTCTCTCTCCCTCTCCCCCTGCCTGATGTCTCTCTCCCTCTCCCCCTGCTTGATGTCTCTCTCCCTTTCCCCCTGCCTGATGTCTCTCTCCCTCTCCCCCTGCCTGATGTCTCTCTCCCTCTCCCCCTGCCTGATGTCTCTCTCCCTCTCCCCCTGCCTGATGTCTCTCTCCCTCTCCCCCTGACTGATGTCTCTCTCCCTCTCCCCCTGCCTGATGTCTCTCTCCCTCTCCCCCTGCCTGATGTCCCTCTCCCTGCTTGATGTCTCTCCCCCTGCTTGATGTCTCTCTCCCTCTCCCCCTGCCTGATGTCTCTCTCCCTCTCCCCCTGCCTGATGTCTCTCTCCCTCTCCCCCTGCTTGATGTCCCTCTCCCTCTCCCCCTGCCTGATGTCTCTCTCCCTCTCCCCCTGCCTGATGTCTCTCTCCCTCTCCCCCTGCCTGATGTCTCTCTCCCTCTCCCCCTGCTTGATGTCTCTCTCCCTCTCCCCCTGACTGATGTCTCTCTCCCTCTCCCCCTGCCTGATGTCTCTCTCCCTCTCCCCCTGCCTGATGTCCCTCTCCCTGCTTGATGTCTCTCCCCCTGCTTGATGTCTCTCTCCCTCTCCCCCTGCTTGATGTCTCTCTCCCTCTCCCCCTGCCTGATGTCTCTCTCCCTCTCCCCCTGCCTGATGTCCCTCTCCCTCTCCCCCTGCCTGATGTCTCTCTCCCTCTCCCCCTGCTTGATGTCTCTCTCCCTCTCCCCCTGCCTGATGTCTCTCTCCCTCTCCCTCTCCCCCTGCCTGATGTCTCTCTCCCTCTCCCCCTGCTTGATGTCTCTCTCCCTCTCCCCCTGCCTAATGTCTCTCTCCCTCTCCCCCTGCTTGATGTCTCTCTCCCTCTCCCCCTGCCTGATGTCTCTCTCCCTCTCCCTCTCCCCCTGACTGATGTCTCTCTCCCTCTCCCCCTGCTTGGCACTGTATCTGGCTGATGCACTGACAGAGGCGGTAGAGGGTAGGAGGGGTGTCGACTCATTCTGCTCCACCGCATCATTAACACTTTGGTGTCGGGGTTGTTTTTTGGGGAAGAGTTGCATAAGCCACGCGTGCCTAACAGGAAACTCACCAGTCGGTTGCGTTTGGGCAAAGACCTTTTCACCCAGTACTGGGAACTGGGACGGGTTTACTCACTGAATTAGAGCCTGGAAACTTCCTGACGGTGCAGCTGATCAGTTAGCGCGCACATGACTCCTGGCTATCTGGCTGCCTGACTGGCTGGCTGGCTGTCTGGCTGGCTGGCTGGCTGGCTGGCTGGCTGTTGCAGATTTCTCCAACAGTGAGTGTCCGTTGGACTCTGTTCTATGTAGCAGGTCAGACTCCATCTCTGTTGTAGTAGAACCCTCTGTTCTATGTAGCAGGTCAGACTCCATCTCTGTTGTAGTAGAACCCTCTGTTCTATGTAGCAGGTCAGACTCCATCTCTGTTGTAATTAAACCCTCTGTTCTATGTAGCAGGTCAGACTCCATCTCTGTTGTATTGGAACCCTCTGTTCTATGTAGCAGGTCAGACTCCATCTCTGTTGTAGTAGAACCCTCTGTTCTATGTAGCAGGTCAGACTCCATCTCTGTTGTAGTTGAACCCTCTGTTCTATGTAGCAGGTCAGACTCCATCTCTGTTGTAGTAGAACCCTCTGTTCTATGTAGCAGGTCAGACTCCATCTCTGTTGTAGTAGAAACCTCTGTTCTATGTAGCAGGTCAGACTCCATCTCTGTTGTAGTAGAACCCTCTGTTCTATGTAGCAGGTCAGACTCCATCTCTGTTGTAGTAGAACCCTCTGTTCTATGTAGCAGGTCAGACTCCATCTCTGTTGTAGTTGAACCCTCTGTTCTATGTAGCAGGTCAGACTCCATCTCTGTTGTAATTAAACCCTCTGTTCTATGTAGCAGGTCAGACTCCATCTCTGTTGTAGTAGAACCCTCTGTTCTATGTAGCAGGTCAGACTCCATCTCTGTTGTAGTAGAACCCTCTGTTCTATGTAGCAGGTCAGACTCCATCTATGTTGTAGTAGAACCCTCTGTTCTATGTAGCAGGTCAGACTCCATCTCTGTTGTATTGGAACCCTCTGTTCTATGTAGCAGGTCAGACTCCATCTCTGTTGTAGTAGAACCCTCTGTTCTATGTAGCAGGTCAGACTCCATCTCTGTTGTAGTAGAACCCTCTGTTCTATGTAGCAGGTCAGACTCCATCTCTGTTGTAGTAGAACCCTCTGTTCTATGTAGCAGGTCAGACTCCATCTCTGTTGTAATTAAACCCTCTGTTCTATGTAGCAGGTCAGACTCCATCTCTGTTGTATTGGAACCCTCTGTTCTATGTAGCAGGTCAGACTCCATCTCTGTTGTAGTAGAACCCTCTGTTCTATGTAGCAGGTCAGACTCCATCTCTGTTGTAGTTGAACCCTCTGTTCTATGTAGCAGGTCAGACTCCATCTCTGTTGTAGTAGAACCCTCTGTTCTATGTAGCAGGTCAGACTCCATCTCTGTTGTAGTAGAAACCTCTGTTCTATGTAGCAGGTCAGACTCCATCTCTGTTGTAGTAGAACCCTCTGTTCTATGTAGCAGGTCAGACTCCATCTCTGTTGTAGTAGAACCCTCTGTTCTATGTAGCAGGTCAGACTCCATCTCTGTTGTAGTTGAACCCTCTGTTCTATGTAGCAGGTCAGACTCCATCTCTGTTGTAATTAAACCCTCTGTTCTATGTAGCAGGTCAGACTCCATCTCTGTTGTAGTAGAACCCTCTGTTCTATGTAGCAGGTCAGACTCCATCTCTGTTGTAGTAGAACCCTCTGTTCTATGTAGCAGGTCAGACTCCATCTATGTTGTAGTAGAACCCTCTGTTCTATGTAGCAGGTCAGACTCCATCTCTGTTGTATTGGAACCCTCTGTTCTATGTAGCAGGTCAGACTCCATCTCTGTTGTAGTAGAACCCTCTGTTCTATGTAGCAGGTCAGACTCCATCTCTGTTGTAGTAGAACCCTCTGTTCTATGTAGCAGGTCAGACTCCATCTCTGTTGTAGTAGAACCCTCTGTTCTATGTAGCAGGTCAGACTCCATCTCTGTTGTAGTAGAAACCTCTGTTCTATGTAGCAGGTCAGACTCCATCTCTGTTGTAGTAAAACCCTCGGTTCTATGTAGCAGGTCAGACTCCATCTCTGTTGTAGTAGAACCCTCTGTTCTATGTAGCAGGTCAGACTCCATCTCTGTTGTAGTAGAACCCTCTGTTCTATGTAGCAGGTCAGACTCCATCTCTGTTGTAGTAGAACCCTCTGTTCTATGTAGCAGGTCAGACTCCATCTATGTTGTAGTAGAACCCTCTGTTCTATGTAGCAGGTCAGACTCCATCTCTGTTGTATTGGAACCCTCTGTTCTATGTAGCAGGTCAGACTCCATCTCTGTTGTAGTAGAACCCTCTGTTCTATGTAGCAGGTCAGACTCCATCTCTGTTGTAGTAGAACCCTCTGTTCTATGTAGCAGGTCAGACTCCATCTCTGTTGTAGTAGAACCCTCTGTTCTATGTAGCAGGTCAGACTCCATCTATGTTGTAGTAGAACCCTCTGTTCTATGTAGCAGGTCAGACTCCATCTCTGTTGTATTGGAACCCTCTGTTCTATGTAGCAGGTCAGACTCCATCTCTGTTGTAGTAGAACCCTCTGTTCTATGTAGCAGGTCAGACTCCATCTCTGTTGTAGTAGAACCCTCTGTTCTATGTAGCAGGTCAGACTCCATCTCTGTTGTAGTAGAACCCTCTGTTCTATGTAGCAGGTCAGACTCCATCTCTGTTGTAGTAGAAGCCTCTGTTCTATGTAGCAGGTCAGACTCCATCTCTGTTGTAGTAGAACCCTCTGTTCTATGTAGCAGGTCAGACTCCATCTCTGTTGTAGTTGAACCCTCTGTTCTATGTAGCAGGTCAGACTCCATCTCTGTTGTAGTAGAACCCTCTGTTCTATGTAGCAGGTCAGACTCCATCTCTGTTGTAGTAGAACCCTCTGTTCTATGTAGCAGGTCAGACTCCATCTCTGTTGTAGTTGAACCCTCTGTTCTATGTAGCAGGTCAGACTCCATCTCTGTTGTAGTAGAACCCTCTGTTTTATGTAGCAGGTCAGACTCCATCTCTGTTGTAGTAGAACCCTCTGTTCTATGTAGCAGGTCAGACTCCATCTCTGTTGTAGTAGAACCCTCTGTTCTATATAGCAGGTCAGACTCCATCTCTGTTCTATTTGAACCCTCTGTTCTATGTAGCAGGTCAGACTCCATCTCTGTTGTAGTAGAACCCTCTGTTCTATGTAGCAGGTCAGACCACATCTCTGTTGTAGTAGAACCCTCTGTTCTATGTAGCAGGTCAGACTCCATCTCTGTTGTAATTAAACCCTCTGTTCTATGTAGCAGGTCAGACTCCATCTCTGTTGTAGTAGAACCCTCTGTTCTATATAGCAGGTCAGACTCCATCTTTGTTGTAGTAGAACCCTCTGTTCTATGTAGCAGGTCAGACTCCATCTCTGTTGTAGTTGAAACCTCTGTTCTATGTAGCAGGTCAGACTCCATCTCTGTTGTATTGGAACCCTCTGTTCTATGTAGCAGGTCAGACTCCACCTCTGTTGTAGTAGAACCCTCTGTTCTATGTAGCAGGTCAGACTCCATCTCTGTTGTAGTAGAACCCTCTGTTCTATGTAGCAGGTCAGACTCCATCTCTGTTGTAGTAGAACCCTCTGTTCTATATAGCAGGTCAGACTCCATCTTTGTTGTAGTTGAACCCTCTGTTCTATGTAGCAGGTCAGACTCCATCTCTGTTGTAGTAGAACCCTCTGTTCTATGTAGCAGGTCAGACTCCATCTCTGTTGTAATTAAACCCTCTGTTCTATGTAGCAGGTCAGACTCCATCTCTGTTGTAGTAGAACCCTCTGTTCTATGTAGCAGGACAGACTCCATCTCTGTTGTATTTAAACCCTCTGTTCTATGTAGCAGGTCAGACTCCATCTCTGTTGTAGTTGAACCCTCTGTTCTATGTAGCAGGTCAGACTCCATCTCTGTTCTATTTGAACCCTCTGTTCTATGTAGCAGGTCAGACTCCATCTCTGTTGTAGTAGAACCCTCTGTTCTATGTAGCAGGTCAGACCACATCTCTGTTGTAGTAGAACCCTCTGTTCTATGTAGCAGGTCAGACTCCATCTCTGTTGTAATTAAACCCTCTGTTCTATGTAGCAGGTCAGACTCCATCTCTGTTGTAGTAGAACCCTCTGTTCTATGTAGCAGGTCAGACTCCATCTCTGTTGTAGTAGAACCCTCTGTTCTATGTAGCAGGTCAGACTCCATCTCTGTTGTAGTAGAACCCTCTGTTCTATATAGCAGGTCAGACTCCATCTTTGTTGTAGTAGAACCCTCTGTTCTATGTAGCAGGTCAGACTCCATCTCTGTTGTAGTAGAACCCTCTGTTCTATGTAGCAGGTCAGACTCCATCTCTGTTGTAATTAAACCCTCTGTTCTATGTAGCAGGTCAGACTCCATCTCTGTTGTAGTAGAACCCTCTGTTCTATGTAGCAGGACAGACTCCATCTCTGTTGTATTTAAACCCTCTGTTCTATGTAGCAGGTCAGACTCCATCTCTGTTGTAGTTGAACCCTCTGTTCTATGTAGCAGGTCAGACTCCATCTCTGTTGTAGTAGAACCCTCTGTTCGATGTAGCAGGTCAGACTCCATCTCTGTTGTAGTAGAACCCTCTGTTCTATGTAGCAGGTCAGACTCCATCTCTGTTGTAGTAGAACCCTCTGTTCTATGTAGCAGGTCAGACTTCATCTCTGTTGTAGTAGAACCCTCTGTTCTATGTAGCAGGTCAGACTCCATCTCTGTTGTAGTAGAACCCTCTGTTCTATGTAGCAGGTCAGACTCCATCTCTGTTGTAGTTGAACCCTCTGTTCTATGTAGCAGGTCAGACTCCATCTCTGTTGTAGTAGAACCCTCTGTTCTATGTAGCAGGTCAGACTCCATCTCTGTTGTATTGGAACCCTCTGTTCTATGTAGCAGGTCAGACTCCATCTCTGTTGTAGTAGAACCCTCTGTTCTATGTAGCAGGTCAGACTCCATCTCTGTTGTAGTTGAAACCTCTGTTCTATGTAGCAGGTCAGACTCCAACTCTGTTGTATTGGAACCCTCTGTTCTATGTAGCAGGTCAGACTCCATCTCTGTTGTAGTTGAACCCTCTGTTCTATGTAGCAGGTCAGACTCCATCTCTGTTGTAGTAGAACCCTCTGTTCTATGTAGCAGGTCAGACTCCATCTCTGTTGTATTGGAACCCTCTGTTCTATGTAGCAGGTCAGACTCCATCTCTGTTGTATTGGAACCCTCTGTTCTATGTAGCAGGTCAGACTCCATCTCTGTTGTAGTAGAACCCTCTGTTCTATGTAGCAGGTCAGACTCCATCTCTGTTGTAATTAAACCCTCTGTTCTATGTAGCAGGTCAGACTCCATCTCTGTTGTAGTAGAACCCTCTGTTCTATGTAGCAGGTCAGACTCCATCTCTGTTGTAGTAGAACCCTCTGTTCTATGTAGCAGGTCAGACTCCATCTCTGTTGTAGTAGAACCCTCTGTTCTATGTAGCAGGTCAGACTCCATCTCTGTTGTATTTAAACCCTCTGTTCTATGTAGCAGGTCAGACTCCATCTCTGTTGTAGTAGAACCCTCTGTTCTATGTAGCAGGTCAGACTCCATCTCTGTTGTATTGGAACCCTCTGTTCTATGTAGCAGGTCAGACTCCATATCTGTTGTAGTAGAACCCTCTGTTCTATGTAGCAGGTCAGACTCCATCTCTGTTGTAGTAGAACCCTCTGTTCTATGTAGCAGGTCAGACTCCATCTCTGTTGTAGTAGAACCCTCTGTTCTATGTAGCAGGTCAGACTCCATCTCTGTTGTAGTAGAACCCTCTGTTCTATGTAGCAGGTCAGACTCCATCTCTGTTGTAGTAGAACCCTCTGTTCTATATAGCAGGTCAGACTCCATCTTTGTTGTAGTAGAACCCTCTGTTCTATGTAGCAGGTCAGACTCCATCTCTGTTGTAGTAGAACCCTCTGTTCTATGTAGCAGGTCAGACTCCATCTCTGTTGTAATTAAACCCTCTGTTCTATGTAGCAGGTCAGACTCCATCTCTGTTGTAGTAGAACCCTCTGTTCTATGTAGCAGGACAGACTCCATCTCTGTTGTATTTAAACCCTCTGTTCTATGTAGCAGGTCAGACTCCATCTCTGTTGTAGTTGAACCCTCTGTTCTATGTAGCAGGTCAGACTCCATCTCTGTTCTATTTGAACCCTCTGTTCTATGTAGCAGGTCAGACTCCATCTCTGTTGTAGTAGAACCCTCTGTTCTATGTAGCAGGTCAGACCACATCTCTGTTGTAGTAGAACCCTCTGTTCTATGTAGCAGGTCAGACTCCATCTCTGTTGTAATTAAACCCTCTGTTCTATGTAGCAGGTCAGACTCCATCTCTGTTGTAGTAGAACCCTCTGTTCTATGTAGCAGGTCAGACTCCATCTCTGTTGTAGTAGAACCCTCTGTTCTATGTAGCAGGTCAGACTCCATCTCTGTTGTAGTAGAACCCTCTGTTCTATGTAGCAGGTCAGACTCCATCTTTGTTGTAGTAGAACCCTCTGTTCTATGTAGCAGGTCAGACTCCATCTCTGTTGTAGTAGAACCCTCTGTTCTATGTAGCAGGTCAGACTCCATCTCTGTTGTAATTAAACCCTCTGTTCTATGTAGCAGGTCAGACTCCATCTCTGTTGTAGTAGAACCCTCTGTTCTATGTAGCAGGACAGACTCCATCTCTGTTGTATTTAAACCCTCTGTTCTATGTAGCAGGTCAGACTCCATCTCTGTTGTAGTTGAACCCTCTGTTCTATGTAGCAGGTCAGACTCCATCTCTGTTGTAGTAGAACCCTCTGTTCTATGTAGCAGGTCAGACTCCATCTCTGTTGTAGTAGAACCCTCTGTTCTATGTAGCAGGTCAGACTCCATCTCTGTTGTAGTTGAAACCTCTGTTCTATGTAGCAGGTCAGACTCCAACTCTGTTGTATTGGAACCCTCTGTTCTATGTAGCAGGTCAGACTCCATCTCTGTTGTAGTTGAACCCTCTGTTCTATGTAGCAGGTCAGACTCCATCTCTGTTGTAGTAGAACCCTCTGTTCTATGTAGCAGGTCAGACTCCATCTCTGTTGTAGTAGAACCCTCTGTTCTATGTAGCAGGTCAGACTCCATCTCTGTTGTAGTAGAACCCTCTGTTCTATGTAGCAGGTCAGACTCCATCTCTGTTGTATTTAAACCCTCTGTTCTATGTAGCAGGTCAGACTCCATCTCTGTTGTAGTAGAACCCTCTGTTCTATGTAGCAGGTCAGACTCCATCTCTGTTGTATTGGAACCCTCTGTTCTATGTAGCAGGTCAGACTCCATATCTGTTGTAGTAGAACCCTCTGTTCTATGTAGCAGGTCAGACTCCATCTCTGTTGTAGTAGAACCCTCTGTTCTATGTAGCAGGTCAGACTCCATCTCTGTTGTAGTAGAACCCTCTGTTCTATGTAGCAGGTCAGACTCCATCTCTGTTGTATTGGAACCCTCTGTTCTATGTAGCAGGTCAGACTCCATCTCTGTTGTAGTAGAACCCTCTGTTCTATGTAGCAGGTCAGACTCCATCTCTGTTGTAGTTGAAACCTCTGTTCTATGTAGCAGGTCAGACTCCATCTCTGTTGAATTGGAACCCTCTGTTCTATGTAGCAGGTCAGACTCCACCTCTGTTGTAGTAGAACCCTCTGTTCTATGTAGCAGGTCAGACTCCATCTCTGTTGTAGTAGAACCCTCTGTTCTATGTAGCAGGTCAGACTCCATCTCTGTTGTAGTAGAACCCTCTGTTCTATATAGCAGGTCAGACTCCATCTTTGTTGTAGTTGAACCCTCTGTTCTATGTAGCAGGTCAGACTCCATCTCTGTTGTAGTTGAACCCTCTGTTCTATGTAGCAGGTCAGACTCCATCTCTGTTGTAATTAAACCCTCTGTTCTATGTAGCAGGTCAGACTCCATCTCTGTTGTAGTAGAACCCTCTGTTCTATGTAGCAGGACAGACTCCATCTCTGTTGTATTTAAACCCTCTGTTCTATGTAGCAGGTCAGACTCCATCTCTGTTGTAGTTGAACCCTCTGTTCTATGTAGCAGGTCAGACTCCATCTCTGTTGTAGTAGAACCCTCTGTTCTATGTAGCAGGTCAGACTCCATCTCTGTTGTAGTAGAACCCTCTGTTCTATGTAGCAGGTCAGACTCCATCTCTGTTGTAGTAGAACCCTCTGTTCTATGTAGCAGGTCAGACTCCATCTCTGTTGTAGTAGAACCCTCTGTTCTATGTAGCAGGTCAGACTCCATCTCTGTTGTATTAGAACCCTCTGTTCTATGTAGCAGGTCAGACTCCATCTCTGTTGTAGTTGAACCCTCTGTTCTATGTAGCAGGTCAGACTCCATCTCTGTTGTAGTAGAACCCTCTGTTCTATGTAGCAGGTCAGACTCCATCTCTGTTGTATTGGAACCCTCTGTTCTATGTAGCAGGTCAGACTCCATCTCTGTTGTAGTTGAAACCTCTGTTCTATGTAGCAGGTCAGACTCCATCTCTGTTGTATTGGAACCCTCTGTTCTATGTAGCAGGTCAGACTCCATCTCTGTTGTAGTTGAACCCTCTGTTCTATGTAGCAGGTCAGACTCCATCTCTGTTGTAGTAGAACCCTCTGTTCTATGTAGCAGGTCAGACTCCATCTCTGTTGTATTGGAACCCTCTGTTCTATGTAGCAGGTCAGACTCCATCTCTGTTGTATTGGAACCCTCTGTTCTATGTAGCAGGTCAGACTCCATCTCTGTTGTAGTAGAACCCTCTGTTCTATGTAGCAGGTCAGACTCCATCTCTGTTGTAATTGAACCCTCTGTTCTATGTAGCAGGTCAGACTCCATCTCTGTTGTAGTAGAAACCTCTGTTCTATGTAGCAGGTCAGACTCCATCTCTGTTGTAGTAGAACCCTCTGTTCTATGTAGCAGGTCAGACTCCATCTCTGTTGTAGTTGAACCCTCTGTTCTATGTAGCAGGTCAGACTCCATCTCTGTTGTAGTAGAACCCTCTGTTCTATGTAGCAGGTCAGACTCCATCTCTGTTGTAGTAGAACCCTCTGTTCTATGTAGCAGGTCAGACTCCATCTCTGTTGTAGTAGAACCCTCTGTTCTATGTAGCAGGTCAGACTCCATCTCTGTTGTATTGGAACCCTCTGTTCTATGTAGCAGGTCAGACTCCATCTCTGTTGTAGTAGAACCCTCTGTTCTATGTAGCAGGTCAGACTCCATCTCTGTTGTATTGGAACCCTCTGTTCTATGTAGCAGGTCAGACTCCATCTCTGTTGTAGTAGAACCCTCTGTTCTATGTAGCAGGTTAGACTCCATCTCTGTTGTAGTAGAACCCTCTGTTCTATGTAGCAGGTCAGACTCCATCTCTGTTGTAGTAGAACCCTCTGTTCTATGTAGCAGGTCAGACTCCATCTCTGTTGTAGTAGAACCCTCTGTTCTATGTAGCAGGTCAGACTCCATCTCTGTTGTAGTAGAACCCTCTGTTCTATGTAGCAGGTCAGACTCCATCTCTGTTGTAGTTGAACCCTCTGTTCTATGTAGCAGGTCAGACTCCATCTCTGTTGTAGTAGAACCCTCTGTTCTATGTAGCAGGTCAGACTCCATCTCTGTTGTAGTAGAACCCTCTGTTCTATCTAGCAGGTCAGACTCCATCTCTGTTGTAGTAGAACCCTCTGTTCTATGTAGCAGGTCAGACTCCATCTCTGTTGTAGTAGAACCCTCTGTTCTATGTAGCAGGTCAGACTCCATCTCTGTTGTAGTAGAACCCTCTGTTCTATGTAGCAGGTCAGACTCCATCTCTGTTGTAGTTGAACCCTCTGTTCTATGTAGCAGGTCAGACTCCATCTCTGTTGTAGTAGAACCCTCTGTTCTATGTAGCAGGTCAGACTCTATCTCTGTTGTATTGGAACCCTCTGTTCTATGTAGCAGGTCAGACTCCATCTCTGTTGTAGTTGAACCCTCTGTTCTATGTAGCAGGTCAGACTCCATCTCTGTTGTAGTGGAACCCTCTGTTCTATGTAGCAGGTCAGACTCCATCTATGTTGTAGTAGAACCCTCTGTTCTATGTAGCAGGTCAGACTCCATCTCTGTTGTAGTAGAACCCTCTGTTCTATGTAGCAGGTCAGACTCCATCTCTGTTGTAGTAGAACCCTCTGTTCTATGTAGCAGGTCAGACTCCATCTCTGTTGTAGTGGAACCCTCTGTTCTATGTAGCAGGTCAGACTCCATCTATGTTGTAGTAGAACCCTCTGTTCTATGTAGCAGGTCAGACTCCATCTCTGTTGTAGTAGAACCCTCTGTTCTATGTAGCAGGTCAGACTCCTTCTGTAGGAGGGACGGTCCATGGTCTGTGCTGAGACAGACATCTGATGAGACAGACTCAACATGTGTGATGATGTCAGTCAGACTGACACTCATACTTTAGTTTGTATTTAGCTTTGATGGTCCTCCAGGGAGGACATGATATACACTGAGTGGTTTGTGCCCAATAGGGTTTTATGCCCATATGGTGCTGTGGCTCTGTACAGGGAGTGCTGTGCTCTACCACCATATGAGCATTACAGGAAGGATGGCCTTCTCCACATGTCCTCAGCAGTTACCAGCCCATAGATGCTGTTACTGCTGCTGCTCTGACATACGGCACACACACACACATACCACACACACACACACACACACACACACACACACACACACACACACACACACACACACACACACACACACACACACACACACACACACACACACACACACACACACACACACACACACACACACACTTTCTTTCGTTCTTTCTCTCTCTCTCTCTCTCTCTCTCTCTCTCTCTCTCTCTCTCTCTCTCTCTCTCCTCTCTCTCTCTCTCTCTCTCTCTCTCTCTCTCTCTCTCTCGTCTCTCTCTCTCTCTCTCTCTCTCTCTCTCTCTCTCTCTCTCTCTCTCTCTCTCTCTCTCTCTCTCTCACACACACGCGCGCATACACCATTAGATAACCCTAATTGTGTATGGCTTATGCAACTATTTTTGTAATATTGTACATATCTACAGAGAGAGACACAGAGAAAGAGAGAGAGAGAGAGAGAGAGAGAGTTTGTTTCACTTTTGTGTATTGTCTACCTCACTTGCTTTGGCAATGTTAACACATGTTTCCCATGCCAATAAAGCCCCTAGAATTGAATTGAGAGAGAGAGAGAGAGAGAGAGAGAGAGAGAGAGAGAGAGAGAGAGAGAGAGAATCTGTCTAATAAAGAAAGAGAGGATCATCAACCCCTTGTAGTGAAAGGAGAGAGAACAGGAAGCACAATCATTCCTGTTTTGGGTTTGGACACTGGAATACTATCACAGCTTCCTCCCTTGTTATTCATGATAAATAAATGGCCGCCTTTCTGCATGTGCTACGGCTCCCCCACTCTACAAAGTTCTATGTGTAGTGCCGGACTATTTAACAGCCTACAGTTAAATTGTACTTTCCACTCTACTTATTACATTCGCAGACAAAATATGAAAGCGCTAAGGGCAATGGATAATCGGCACAGAAATAGCACAGTCAGAAAATGTGTCATGCATCAAGCAGGCTACGGTCACATCATTGTGCAGTGACCCCCCCTCCTCCATGTACCTTTCAGACTTCAACAACCATGACGGTCTGGCTTTTTTTTCTCACATTTTCTCTCGATCAGGCATCTGTTAGCTTGGTCTTGCACTGTAGCTAGGCAGATTAGAATCTCTCTCTCTGCTGTTTATGTCTGCCCCATGACTTTTATCAGCACAATCTACACGTGGGAAAGTGTTTTACACAAACACACACACACACACACACACACACAC
>NC_074678.1:6375845-6378345 GCF_029448725.1 Salvelinus fontinalis | reverse complement strand
TGCATATTGATATTAAACTAGTATTACTGGGTTATTACATGTATGCTACCAGGGTGGTCAGAGTGCTCAGTCAGTCTGTGCCCTGCATGCAGGTCATCCATCTTGCTCAATACAATGCCGACTCATTGAACACAATGCCAACTCACATTGATTGAATGTGTCATAGGCTGAGGCCTACCCATTTTTGATGCGGTGCATTTTGTAATTCAATTTCTAAGTGAATTAACAGTAAGCTGTAACATAGGTAGGCTTATGACATAGTGTGTGTTCTGTACCCGGCCAGGAGTTGTGGTTGTGATCAGAGTACTAGACATTTTACTGTCACTTTTCTCTTCTTTTGTGGTCTGCATCCATTTGTCCCTTTTATAGTAACTGTTTGGTCCAATCAGCAATTCACTTCCCGCATCCCTGATATTGTTCATTGGCCAGGAAGGTACACAAGGTTGCAAAAAATGTAAACTCATAACTCCGGCAACAGAGTTGAAGTAAAGTCATTTTCCTATTGGTTCTCTACTCTGGAGTCTGCTTACGGCCCAGCTCACAGACCCTGGAAAGTCCCTACCCCATTGAAGTTGCCATTTAAAATGGTTAAGGTTAGGGTTAAAGTTAGGGTTAGGTAGGGGTTAATTATGGTTATGGTTAGGGTTAGGGTAAGGGTAGGGGTTGAGATAAAGGATATGATTTAGGATGGGGACGTCCCAAGGATCCCGGATAGCAATAACCAAAGTAGACGGGATAGGAACATACCAATCTGTTTGTGGAAAAGGGGGGCAGTAAAATGATGAAAATTACAAACATGATTTCTAAACCCAAAAACAGCTAAATATGTTCATATCCATGAATACTCCCTAATTATGTAATAACATCGTATGCAATAACACCGCGCAATAAAAGCACAAACCCACTTTCGGTACGTCATTGTTAGAAACGGCTGCCCCCTTCCCCGTGTTTCCGCGTGAAGTGGTAGCGCCGAGATGATGTGAAAGGTTGCCTGCGCGCTGTCAGTGTTCTTAAAATGAAGACGACTGCTCGGTCCCTGAAGAACAGACTTGATTGTAGAGCTGGCATCTACTTTCAGCTCTGTAGGACTTTTAGAGCATTTTATAGGCCTTTGGAACAGTGAGGTTTTATGTCTGATCAGAGCAGTGAATCCAGGTGCTTTTACAGAAGAATTCACCGTATTTATTGTGTCTGAAGCAGGAATTCAGATCATCAGAGACGGCTCTAGTTGAGCTCTCCTCTATACAGTAGATAGCAGTATTCAGATCAGTCAAGTGTTGTATAGGTTTTTTGTCGTTCATCCCGTGCGCCGATATCCATTTGGAGAAAGACAAGTGTCATTCGCAAGTGAAGTGAAGACAATGTACAATACAGTTTGGACTACGGAAAAAGACGAAGATGATTGGAGGGACGTGATGATGCCATATTCCACAGAATTAATATTTTACATTGAAATGGACCAACCACCTCCAGGTAGGCCACTGAAACTATTGAATAGTCACTGCGTGGTAAAATACTGTATCCTATTTGTGGATGCGGATTGAATGGTCCAAACTTTGAGAAGAACGCTTTGCCTGCGAACCTGTCTGTCCTGATAGCGAGCCTATTCATTTTGGGTAACTTTTTTTTGTTTCATTTCATAGTTATTACAGGTGCACAAATACTAATGTCTTCTTCCTGAAATCGTTTTAAAGCACCTACAAATGACCGTTATAGTGCTTCATTCAAATCGTTTTAACATCGCTACATTGTATCTAGACCGATAATATTTGCCAACATCCTTGTACTTTTTGCTACTGTTTCAATGGTGATTACAATAATTTAGCATTTATTGTTTCAATGTATCAGATGCGTAATTTAGTTTGCAACAGTGTTTCAACTTGTTTTATTAGTTTATCGGAGTGACGTTATCTGAAGAGCAGATTGCTGCCTGCTAGCAGGCTACTGTATCCTGCAAGAACCGCTTCCATTCTGACATTACAGGCGCATATATTGACGATTCCTTCATTGTATCAATGAACTGTATTTATTTGTCGCTATAATACAAATGAAATGACATTATCTGAAAATAGATAGTTATTTAGTCGGCTACCTATTTTTTTTCTCTCTTTACAGTCATTCATTAATTAAGCACGAAGGCCACAGCTCAGTCAATTTGCTTTGTTCTGTCATAGCAGTGTATTTAATATGTATTAATGCGGTTCATACCTAACCTCTATTTCACCATGTTTTACCATCTCTCTAGTAGGCCTATCCTGGTTGTCAAATAGTCCAATGTGTTCAGTCCAGTGCAGGAGTGGTTGTGGGGGAGGGAGATCAGAAAAGATTGTGTTACAAGTCAGTGAAGTAAAACCCTCAGTACCGATATTGCTCCAGGTTCTGATTTCATGTAAATGTCTGCGTATAGTTCTAGCCGGCTGTCATATAGATGTTTAAATGTATTTTAGTCATTTCTCGGTAATTGTGTAAGTGTCATTCGACTCCCACCCCCATTCCTTCT
>NC_074678.1:6363345-6365845 GCF_029448725.1 Salvelinus fontinalis | reverse complement strand
TGTAACTCAGTCTGTAACTCAGTCTAATCCAACAGTAACTCAGTCTGTAACTCAGTCTGTAACTCAGTCTGTAATTCAGTCTGTAACTCAGTCTGTAACTCAGTCTGCTCCAACTGTAACTCAGTCTGTAACTCAGTCTGTAACTCAGACTGTAACTCAGTCTGTAACTCAGTCTGTAACTCAGTCTGTAACTCAGTCTGTAACTCAGTCTGCTCTAACTGTAACTCAGTCTGTAACTCAGTCTGTAACTCAGTCTGTAACTCAGTCTGTAACTCAGTCTGTAACTCAGTCTGCTCCAACTGTAACTCAGTCTGTAACTCAGTCTGTAACTCAGTCTGTAACTCAGTCTGCTCTAACTGTAACTCAGTATGTAACTCAGTCTGTAACTCAGTCTGTAACTCAGTCTGTAACTCAGTCTGCTCTAACTGTAACTCAGTCTGTAACTCAGTCTGTAACTCAGTCTGTAACTCAGTCTGTAACTCAGTCTGTAACTCAGTCTGTAGCTCAGTCTGTAACTCAGTCTGTAACCCAGTCTGTAACTCAGTCTGCTCCAACTGTAACTCAGTCTGTAACTCAGTCTGTAACTCAGTCTGTAACTCAGTCTGTAACTCAGTCTGTAACTCAGTCTGTAACTCAGTCTGCTCCAACTGTAACTCAGTCTGTAACTCAGTCTGTAACTCAGTCTGTAACTCAGTCTGCTCCAACTGTAACTCAGTCTGTAACTCAGTCTGTAACTCAGTCTGTAACTCAGTCTGTAACTCAGTCTGCTCCAACTGTAACTCAGTCTGCTCCAACTGTAACTCAGTCTGTAACTCAGTCTGTAACTCAGTCTGTAACTCAGTCTGCTCCAACTGTAACTCAGTCTGTAACTCAGTCTGTAACTCAGTCTGTAACTCAGTCTGTAACTCAGTCTGCTCTAACTGTAACTCAGTCTGTAACTCAGTCTGTAACTCAGTCTGTAACTCAGTCTGTAACTCAGTCTGTAATTCAGTCTGTAACTCAGTCTGTAACTCAGTCTGTAACTCAGTCTGTAATTCAGTCTGTAACTCAGTCTGTAACTCAGTCTGTAACTCAGTCTGTAACTCAGTCTGTAACTCAGTCTGCTCTAACTGTAACTCAGTCTGTAACTCAGTCTGTAACTCAGTCTGTAACTCAGTCTGTAACTCAGTCTGTAACTCAGTCTGCTCCAACTGTAACTCAGTCTGTAACTCAGTCTGTAACTCAGTCTGTAACTCAGTCTGCTCCAACTGTAACTCAGTCTGTAACTCAGTCTGTAACTCAGTCTGTAACTCAGTCTGTAACTCAGTCTGCTCCAACTGTAACTCAGTCTGCTCCAACTGTAACTCAGTCTGTAACTCAGTCTGTAACTCAGTCTGTAACTCAGTCTGCTCCAACTGTAACTCAGTCTGTAACTCAGTCTGTAACTCAGTCTGTAACTCAGTCTGTAATTCAGTCTGTAACTCAGTCTGTAACTCAGTCTGTAACTCAGTCTGTAATTCAGTCTGTAACTCAGTCTGTAACTCAGTCTGTAACTCAGTCTGTAACTCAGTCTGTAACTCAGTCTGCTCTAACTGTAACTCAGTCTGTAACTCAGTCTGTAACTCAGTCTGTAACTCAGTCTGTAACTCAGTCTGTAACTCAGTCTGCTCTAACTGTAACTCAGTCTGTAACTCAGTCTGTAACTCAGTCTGTAACTCAGTCTGTAACTCAGTCTGTAACTCAGTCTGTAACTCAGTCTGCTCCAATTGTAACTCAGTCTGCAACTCAGTCTGTAACTCAGTCTGTAACTCAGTCTGCTCTAACTGTAACTCAGTCTGTAACTCAGTCTGTAACTCAGTCTGTAACTCAGTCTGTAACTCAGTCTGTAACTCAGTCTGTAATTCAGTCTGTAACTCAGTCTGTAACTCAGTCTGCTCCAACTGTAACTCAGTCTGTAACTCAGTCTGTAACTCAGTCTGTAACTCAGTCTGTAACTCAGTCTGTAACTCAGTCTGCTCCAACTGTAACTCAGTCTGTAACTCAGTCTGTAACTCAGTCTGTAACTCAGTCTGTAACTCAGTCTGTAACTCAGTCTGCTCCAACTGTAACTCAGTCTGTAACTCAGTCTGTAACTCAGTCTGTAACTCAGTCTGCTCCAACAGTAACTCAGTCTACTCCAACAGTAACTCAGTCTACTCCAAATGTAACTTATTTTACTAAGAGCTCTCTCCTATGGCAGGGAATGATGTGTGACAAATGCTTTATGGCTGTCACATATTCTATGGCCCTTTACTGTCACCAGTAATGCATATTTATTCATCAGTTCTACTCTCAGTACGTGTAACTTCCTCTAAGTGTCCCTGTAGAGCATGGGGACAGACAGTGAGTGATGCCTTTCCTACAAGCTCCATAACCAGCAATACAGTCATCAATCAATGTAGCACTACTAATAACACAAGATTGAACAGAAGCTCTGTTAGACAGACAGTCCAGCTCTGTTAGACAGACAGTCCAGCTCTGT
>NC_074678.1:6333345-6355845 GCF_029448725.1 Salvelinus fontinalis | reverse complement strand
AGCACATCATGCTACACTACACTACACCGTTATCACATCATACCACACACTACACTACACCGTTAGCACATCATACCACACACTACACTGTTAGCACATCATACCACACACTACACTGTTAGCACATCATACCACACACTACACTACACCGTTATCACATCATACCACACACTACACCGTTAGCACATCATACCACACACTACACCGTTAGCACATCATACCACACACTACACTACACCGTTAGCACATCATACCACGCACTACACCGTTAGCACATCATACCACACACTACACCATTAGCACATATATATTTACATTACATTTTAGTCATTTAGCAGACGCTCTTATCCAGAGCGACTTACAAATTGGAAAGTTCATACATATTCATCCTGGTCCCCCCGTGGGGAATGAACCCACAACCCTGGCGTTGCAAGCGCCATGCTCTACCAACTGAGCCACACGGGACCACACATCACATCATACCACACACTACACTGTTAGCACATCATACCACACACTACACCACACCATTATCACATCATATCACACACTACACTAGACTGTTAGCACATCATACCACACACTACACCGTTAGCACATCATACTACACACTACACTACACCGTTAGCACATCATACCACACACTGCACTACACCGTTAGCACATCATACCACACACTACACTGTTAGCACATCATACCACACACTACACCATTAGCACATCATACCACGCACTACACCGTTAGCACATCATACCACACACTACACCATTAGCACATCATACCACACACTACACCGTTAGCACATCATACCACACACTACACCGTTAGCACATCATACCACACACTACACCGTTAGCACATCATACCACACACTACACCGTTAGCACATCATACCACACACTACACCGTTAGCACATCATACCACACACTACACTACACCGTTAGCACATCATACCACACACTACACTGTTAGCACATCATACCACACACTACACTACACCGTTAGCACATCATACCACACACTACACCGTTAGCACATCATACCACACACTACACCGTTAGCACATCATACCACACACTACACCGTTAGCACATCATACCACACACTACACCGTTAGCACATCATACCACACACTACACTGTTAGAACATCATACCACACACTACACCGTTAGCACATCATACTACACACTACATTGTTAGCACATCATACCACACACTACACCGTTAGCACATCATACCACACACTACACCGTTAGCACATCATACCACACACTACACCATTAGCACATCATACCACACACTACACCGTTAGCACATCATACCACACACTACACCGTTAGCACATCATACCACACACTACACCGTTAGCACATCATACCACACACTACACCATTAGCACATCATACCACGCACTACACCGTTAGCACATCATACCACACACTACACCATTAGCACATCATACCACACACTACACCGTTAGCACATCATACCACACACTACACCGTTAGCACATCATACCACACACTACACCGTTAGCACATCATACCACACACTACACCGTTAGCACATCATACCAAACACTACACCGTTAGCACATCATACCACACACTACACTACACCGTTAGCACATCATACCACACACTACACTGTTAGCACATCATACCACACACTACACTACACCGTTAGCACATCATACCACACACTACACCGTTAGCACATCATACCACACACTACACCGTTAGCACATCATACCACACACTACACCGTTAGCACATCATACCACACACTACACCGTTAGCACATCATACCACACACTACACCGTTAGCACATCATACCACACACTACACCGTTAGCACATCATACCACACACTACACTGTTAGCACATCATACCACACACTACACCGTTAGCACATCATACTACACACTACACCGTTAGCACATCATACCACACACTACATTGTTAGCACATCATACCACACACTACACCGTTAGCACATCATACCACACACTACACTGTTAGCACATCATACCACACACTACACTGTTAGCACATCATACCACACACTACACCGTTAGCACATCATACCACACACTACACTGTTAGCACATCATACCACACACTACATTGTTAGCACATCATAACACACACTACACTACACTCACTAAACCCAAAACAGACCTAGTAACTACCACCAACTATGCTCTATTTTCGTTCATGATAAAGCAGTAATTATGTCTGTGCCAGGTGAATAAATCGACACGATAGATAGGTAGACTTTATTCATTGGAAGGTTGCAGCATTATTGAGCTGACGAGTGGAAGATTGATGGCCCTGATATTGTGTTAACCCTCAGGAGATTCAGATGAAGAGGACGGCCATCGAGGCCTTCAACGAGACCATCAAGATCTTTGAGGAGCAGTGTCACACACAGGAACGCTACAGCAAGGACTACATGGAGCGCTTCCGCCGGGAGGGCAACGACAAGGAGATTGAGAGGTAGGCGGGGGAGGGGCCTCGGTCTTGCTCAAATTGGAATCCACTCTCTATTTGTCGTCAGGCAACGTATTGTTTGTGTACATATTAGTGGTGTCTGGATTGACCTTAAGGTTTGAACAGAATCTTATGGTGTGGTGGTGATGGACATAGTTATGAATAACGGTAGTAGTAGCACAGTAGTACGCAAACAGTATGCAGTATCCTGACCCATCCTCCTCCCTCTCCTCCTCCCCTCTCCCCCTCTCCTCCCCTACATCTTCTCCTCTTCCTCCTCTCCTCTCCCACTCTCCTTCTCCCCCTCTCCTCCTCCCCTCTCCCCCTCTCCCCCACATCTTCTCCTCTTCCTCCTCCTCCTCTCCTCTCCCACTCTCCTCCTCCCCTTCTCCTCTCCTTCTCCTCCCCCCCCCCTTCTTCTCCTCCACCTCTCCTTTCCCTCTCTTCTCCCTCCCCCCCACCCCTCTCCTCCCTCTTCTCGGTCCTGTAGGATCATGATGAACTATGAGAAGCTAAAGTCTCGTCTGGGTGAGATCCATGACAGTAAGATTAGTCTGGAGCAGGACCTGAAGACCCAGGCTCTGGACAACAGAGAGACTGACAAGAAGATGAACAGCCTCAAACCTGACCTCATCCAGCTCCGCAAAATCAGGGACCAGTACCTGGTGTAAGTTACTCAGACAGGAAAGAGTTAACATAGAGTCACACCAGTACCTGGTGTAAGTTACTCAGACAGGAAAGAGTTAACATAGAGGCACACCAGTACCTGGTGTAAGTTACTCAGACAGGAAAGAGTTAACATAGAGTAACACCAGTGCCTTGGGTAAGTAGTCTATGACGGAGTAAAGAGTTAACATAGAGTCACGCCAGTACCTGGTGTAAGTTACTCAGACAGGAAAGAGTTTACATAGAGTCACACCAGTGCCTTGGGTAAGTAGTCTATGACGGAGTAAAGAGTTAACCCACTGTAAGGTTGTAGTAGGGACCAGTACATTGTGTAAGTAACCCAGACAGCTTAGCTGGAGCTCCTACGGGGTTAACTGGAGAGCTGCCATAATAAGCTTGTGCTTCCTCTTAGCTACAGCAGACTCTCTGTAGGGAAGTCCCTGGGCTGCCTGGGGATAGAAAGGCCATGGCTTCTAGGAATCCTGCAATAGCATTACCTAGCATTACCAGGCCTACCTCGTTTCTATACATAGACTTCTTCAGAAGGGTTGTGGGAGTGCTACTAATTAAATACGTTTTGTCATCTGTTCTGTTAAATGGAGGAATGACGTGCATAACTCTCTCTCTGCAGCTGGCTTAATCACAAAGGAGTGCGTCAGAAACGAATTAATGAGTGGCTGGGGATCAAGAACGAGAACACAGATGAGTAAGTGTTCAGAGCCCAGCCTCACGGCCTCACAGCTTCACGGCCTCACAGCCCCCCAACCTCACAGCCTCCGAGCTTCACGGCCCCCCAGCTTCACCGCCTCACGGCCTCCCCGCCTCGCGGCCTCCCAGCTTCACAGCCTCACAGCCCCCCAACCTCACAGTCTCCGAGCTTCACGGCCCCCCAGCCTCGCGGCCTCCCAGCTTCACAGCCTCACAGCCCCCCAACCTCACAGCCTCCGAGCTTCACGGCCCCCCAGCTTCACCGCCTCGCGGCCTCCCAGCTTCGCAGCCTCACAGCCCCCCAACCTCACAGCCTCCGAGCTTCACGGCCCCCCAGCTTCGCCGCCTCAAGGCCTCACATTCCCCCAGCTTCACAGTCCCCCAGACTCACAGCTCTCCAGCCTCACGGCCTCCCAGCCTCATGGCCTCCCAGTCTTCACGGCCTCACCGCCTCAAGGCTTCACAGCCCACCAGCTTCACAGCCCACCACCTTCACACCCTCCCAGCTTCACGGACCCCCAGACTCACAGCTCCCCAGCCTCACAGCCTCCCAGCTTCACAGCACCCCAGGCTTACGGTCTCACAGCCCCCCAGCTTCACAGCCCCCCCAGCCTTACGGCCTCACAGCCCCCAGCTTCATGGCCTCACAGCCTCATGGTCTCACAGTCTCCCAGCTTCACAGCCCCCCAACCTCACAGCCCCCCAGGTTCACAGACTCCCAGCCCCCCAACCTCACAGCCTCCCAGCTTCAAAGCCCCCCAGCCTCACAGCCCCCCAGGTTCACATCCTCCCAGCCTCACAGCCCCCCAACCTCACATCCCCCCAGCTTCACAGTCCCCAAACCTCACAGCCCCCCAGCCTCACAGCCCCCCAGGTTCACATCCTCCCAGCCTCACAGCCCCCCAACCTCACAACCCCCCAGCTTCACAGCCCTCCAACCTCACAGCCCCCCAGCTTCACAGCCTCACAGCCCCCCAATCTCACAGCTTCCCAGTCCCCCAACCTCACAGCCCCCCAGCCTCACAGCCTCCCAGCTTCACAGCCCCCCAGCTTCACATCCTCACAGCACCCCAGGTTCACAGCCCCCCAGCTTCACAGCCCCCCCAGCCTTACGGCCCCACAGCCCCCAGCTTCATGGCCTCACAGCCTCATGGTCTCACAGTCTCCCAGCTTCACAGCCCCCCAACCTCACAGCCCCCCAGGTTCACAGACTCCCAGCCCCCCAACCTCACAGCCTCCCAGCTTCAAAGCCCCCCAGCCTCACAGCCCCCCAGGTTCACATCCTCCCAGCCTCACAGCCCCCCAACCTCACATCCCCCCAGCTTCACAGTCCCCAAACCTCACAGCCCCCCAGCCTCACAGCCCCCCAGGTTCACATCCTCCCAGCCTCACAGCCCCCCAACCTCACAACCCCCCAGCTTCACAGCCCTCCAACCTCACAGCCCCCCAGCTTCACAGCCTCACAGCCCCCCAATCTCACAGCTTCCCAGTCCCCCAACCTCACAGCCCCCCAGCCTCACAGCCTCCCAGCTTCACAGCCCCCCAGCTTCACATCCTCACAGCACCCCAGGTTCACAGCCCCCCAGCTTCACAGCCCCCCCAGCCTTACGGCCCCACAGCCCCCAGCTTCATGGCCTCACAGCCTCATGGTCTCACAGTCTCCCAGCTTCACAGCCCCCCAACCTCACAGCCCCCCAGGTTCACAGACTCCCAGCCCCCCAACCTCACAGCCTCCCAGCTTCAAAGCCCCCCAGCCTCACAGCCCCCCAGGTTCACATCCTCCCAGCCTCACAGCCCCCCAACCTCACATCCCCCCAGCTTCACAGTCCCCAAACCTCACAGCCCCCCAGCCTCACAGCCCCCCCAGGTTCACATCCTCCCAGCCTCACAGCCCCCCAACCTCACAACCCCCCAGCTTCACAGCCCTCCAACCTCACAGCCCCCCAGCTTCACAGCCTCACAGCCCCCCAATCTCACAGCTTCCCAGTCCCCCAACCTCACAGCCCCCCAGCCTCACAGCCTCCCAGCTTCACAGCCCCCCAGCTTCACATACTCACAGCACCCCAGGTTCACAGCCTCCCAGCTTCACAGCCCCCCAGCTTCACATCCTCACAGCACCCCAGGTTCACAGCCTCCCAGCTTCACAGCCCCCCAACCTTACAGCCCCGCAGCCTCACAGCCTCCCAGCTTCACAACCCCCCAGCTTCACAGCCTCACAGCCCCCCAGGTTCACAGCCTCCCAGCCTCACAACCCTCCAATCTCACAGCCCCCCAGCTTCACAGCCTCACAGCCCTCCAACCTCACAGCCCCCCAGCTTCACAGCCTCACAGCCCCCCAATCTCACAGCTCCCCAATCTCACAGCCCCCCAATCTCACAGCTCCCCAATCTCACAGCCCCCCAACCTCACAGCCCTCCAACCTCACAGCCCTCCAACCTCACAGCCCTCCAACCTCACAGCCCCCAACCTCACAGCCCTCCAACCTCACAGCCTCCCAGCTTCACAGCCTCACAGCCTCACAACCCCCCAACCTCACAGCCTCACACTGCAAGGCTCATTCTGCAAGGCTCATTCTATCTCTAATGTAGACATACTGTAGTGATCTACTTCACATTGGCATTGCTCATTCCCAATAGTCATCTCTTCACTATACTCATGTTGGAGGAATGTACAGTGCATTCGGAAAGTATTCAGACCCCTTGACTTTTTCCACATTTTGTTACGTTACAGCCTTATTCTAAAATGTATTAAATCTTTTTTTTCCCTCATCAATCAACACACAATACCCCATAAGGACAAAGCAAAAACAGGTTTTTAGATTTTTTTGCGAAGATATTTATATATAAAAAAAAAGATGTGACATTTACATAAGTATTCCGACCCTTTAGTCAGTACTTTGTTGAAGCACCTTCGGCAGTGATTACAGCCTTGATTCTTCGGGGGTATGATGCTACAAGCGTGGCACACCTGTATTTGGGGAGTTTCTCCCATTCTTCTCTGCAGATCCTCACAAGTTCTGTCAGGTTGGATGGGGAGCGTTGCTGCGCAGCTATTTTCAGGTCTCTCCAGGGATGTTCGATCAAGTCCAGGCTCTGGCTAGTCCACTCAAGGACATTAAGAGATTTCTCCCGAAGCCACTCCTGCGTTCTCTTGGCTGTGTACTTAGGGTTGTTGTCCTGTTGGAAGGTGAACCTTCACCCCAGTCTGAGGTACTGAGCGCTCTGGAGCAGGTTTTCATCAAGGATCTCTCTACTTTGCTCCATTCATCTTTCCCTCCATCCTAACTAGTGTCCCAGTCCCTGCCGCTGAAAAACATCCCACAGCATGATGCTGCCACCACCATGCTTCACCGTAGCGATGGTGCCAGTTTTCCTCCGGACGTGATGTTGGCATTCAGGCCAAAGAGTTCGATCATGGTTTCATCAGACCAGAGAATCTTGTTTCTTATGGTCAGAGTCCTTTAGGTGCCTTTTGGCAAACTCCAAGCGGGCTGTCATGTGCCTTTTACTGAGGAGTGGCTTCAGTCTAGCCACTCTACCATAAAGGCCTGATTGGTGGAGAGCTGGTTGTCCTTCTGGAAGGTTCTCCCATTTCCACAGAGGAACTCAGGTTCTTGGTCACATCCCTGACCAAGGCCCTTCTCCTCCGATTGCTCAGTTTGGCCGGTCAGCCAGTTCTAGATAAGAGTCTTGGTGGTTCCAAACTTCTTCCATGTAAGAATGATGAGGCCACTGTGTTCTTTGACCTTTAATGCTGCAGAAATGTTTTGGTACCCTTCCCCAGATCTGTGCCTCGACACAATCCTGTCTCGGAGCTCTATGGACAATTACTTCAACCTCATGGCTTGGTTTTTGCTCTGACATGCACTGTCAACTGTGGAACCTTATATAGACAGGTGTGTGCCTTTCCAAATCATGTACAATCAATTGAATTTACCACAGGTGGACTCCAATCAAGTTGTAGAAACATCTCAAGGATGATCAATGGAAACAGGATGCACCTGAGCTCAATTTCAAGTCTTACAGCAAAGGGTCTGAATATTTATGTATTTAAGGTATTTCTTTTTAGAAATTTGCTAACATTTCTAAAAACCTGTTTTCGCTTTGTCATTATGGGGTATTGTGTATAGATTGATGAGGAAAACAAATATTTTAACATTATAGAATAAGGCTGCAACATAACAAAATGTGTCAAAGGGGGAAGGGGTCTGAATACCTTCCAAATGCCCTGTAGATCTGAGGCAAACATTCTCATTTGATATTTTGTCTACATCATAAATCCATCAACTAAAATGAATCCCCGCTAAACCCTATGCTTGTCTCTTTCCCCTGTCTCCTGTGTTTGTAGAGGGTACTTTGTCAGTACAGAGGAGGATGACAACCTGCCACACTATGATGAAAAGACCTGGTTTGTAGGAGACCTGAACAGAACCCAGTCTGAAGACCTCCTACTGGGCAAACCTGACGGAGCTTTCCTCATTAGAGAGAGTAGCAAGAAAGGCTGCTATGCATGCTCCGTAGTGTAAGTACTAAAGTCTATACTAGCTATGCATGCTCCGTAGTGTAAGTACTGAAGTCTATACTAGCTATGCATGCTCCGTAGTGTAAGTACTGAAGTCTATACTAGCTATGCATGCTCCGTAGTGTAAGTACTGAAGTCTATACTAGCTATGCATGCTCCGTAGTGTAAGTACTGAAGTCTATACTAGCTATGCATGCTCCGTAGTGTAAGTACTGAAGTCTATACTAGCTATGCATGCTCCGTAGTGTAAGTACTGAAGTCTATACTAGCTATGCATGCTCCGTAGTGTAAGTACTAAAGTCTATACTAGCTATGCAGGCTCCGTAGTGTAAGTACTAAAGTCTATACTAGCTATGCATGCTCCGTAGTGTAAGTACTAAAGTCTATACTAGCTATGCATACGCCATAGTGTAAGTGTCTCAATATTTACTAGTGAATGTGTCTCTGTACTGATGATGTACCATGGTAATTGTTTCTAAGGTGTGGTAGTTCAATAATGTTATGTGAGTGTGTGAAAAACTGCTGTTATATAAGCAGGTGTCCATGTCCAACTGCTCTGTTTTCAGTTAGACTAGTACTAACACCTCCTCTCTGTCGTCTCTGCAGTGTGGAGGGTGAGGTGAAGCACTGTGTGATTTTCAGCACACCGAAGGGCTATGGCTTCGCTGAACCTTACAACCTGTACAGCTCTCTGAAAGACCTGGTCCTGCACTACCACCAGACCTCCCTGGTCCAGCACAACGACTCCCTCAACGTCCGCCTGGCCTACCCTGTCTACACACAGATGCCCTCCTCCTCCGGCCCTTCCCCACGGAGATGAGCCCCCCCCCAGAGCCCCAACAGACTACCTACCCTACCTACCCAGCCCCAGGAGGGATGAGGGGACTGGGGGATGGGGTTGGGGGGTACAGGGGTCAGCCTCATAATCCAAACTAGGACCCAGAACCTGAGAAAAACACCTGAGAGAGGGAAATAAAGCAACATAAAGACTTGCTGCAACACACACGTCAGCCACCTTGGAGTTATATATATTTTTACTAGAACAATTGGAGGGCATTCTTTGTAAAGACTGCTTGATTTGCACAAGGAAGTTTTAAATGTTTGTGAATGTGAAAAAACGGAAGGAAAGGAGAAGAGCCGAGTTTCAGGTGACCTAAACTCCAGCCGGGACTCTTTTACAGAAGATCATCACCATGAAAACATCCCATTCTACGGCTTGGTTTCCCGTCGTCCGTCTGTTGCCCAAATGATTATTTTATTTTATTTCATTCCTTTTTCTTTTTTTGCAGAGTTTGTTTTCTTAATTTTTTTCATTTGGACAATTTATTTTGTTTACTGCTTATTTGCTAAGTGCAAGAGATGATGATGATGATGATGATGATGATGATGATGATGATGATGTCGAGTGTTCTCTGTCCCTCTCCGTATGAGAAGCAAAAATAATGTAGCATAACAAATGAAGGACAGTTGTTCAGAGTGTTCCTCCATATAGACTGCTGCTGAAGGGTTGGGGGGAGGGGATGGGAGGAGAGGAGAGGAGAGGAGAGGAGAGGAGAGGAGAGGAGAGGAGAGAGAATGGGGAGGATGATAGAAGCAGACAGTGGAAGAGGGGGAAGAGTCGAAAGGGGCCACATGCGGGAGTAAAAAAAGGTTTTGTAGTCTTAAAAGAAAAAAGCTTGCTTTTATATTAAGCAGAGATGGAGAGTGAGTTTGTTTTCTTGCTTGGCTGGATCCTATTTCCTTTGACACATTGTAAGTTACGGTAACGTTACAATCACGATGTTACAGTCCGTACAGAGACCAAAGTTGGCGTGAGGAGAGAAAAGTCCACCATTGTGTTTTTATTAGTCTGTATGAATGGAGAAGAGACAATAGAGTGCTTGCTTTGTTTGATACCACACATACAGCAGAGTTTTGGGCCAGTGTTCGTCCACTATACTGAAAGGTTTGGATTAAACCAAATGGTACGCACAGACAGAGTTGGTCGATGGGTTTGACCGTCTGGATTCACGTCGAGTTAGAAGCACTTATCTAAGAGGAAAGCCCAGGCAAGGACGCACCGTACGGTCTGACACCAGAAACAAACAACCTTAGAACCTGAAAGACGTTTTATGTGTGGTTTTAAAATAAGAAATGGTGTATGTATGTGCTAAAGTCTGTTTAAAACAAACAGGGACTTGTTGTTTTGGTTCCAGAACATTTGAGATAATAAGCTTTGATCTGGAAGCAGGTAGGGGCGGTGGGTTCCAAGCTGACGACACATGCTTTACGTGATGATGAGGACGATTAAAACTTGAAGAACGTGCAATCCAACATTGTATTAGGATTATGTAGGTTAGCAGTCACCCGGAGAGCTGAACTAACCCAGCTCCCAGACAGACTCACAGGACAGATAATCAAAGTGCACAGTGAAGCTTTTGAAGAGCGAATTATTTTAAAAACATAAAATATTTTTGGGTGTGTTTCACTCAAACTTCATACCCGGTGCTTGACTTTATAACCAGTGGAAACATTTTTAAAAAATAAATAAAAAGAAAACCATTATAACATTGTACAATAAACATTGACAAAATGACAAACAAAACCACAATCTGCAATTTCCAGTATATTCAGTCACCTCTACTTCCTGATATGAAACTTTCTATTCTGATTGGCTGTTGTTGTTTGTCTACTGTTTTACCGTTGGCTTTCCTTGCTGCCTATCCAATGAGCCATCTCTGAGACAGACAATGGGCAAGTGTGGGGGGGGTCCTGTCTCTCCCCGACAGTTGTCCCCTCTCTGACTGTGTTAACCTCAGGCCCTATTAGAAGGCCTTGTTGACAGGAGTGGGTAGTGCAGCAGCGGGAGGGTTGATTTTGTTCTCAGGGTCACTAAGACAGCTGTTGTAAATGGGACAAGCTCAGCCCTTGTTTACAACTATGAGGAGCAAGCCCCCTCCAAATTTCTGCCTCTTACTGTGCTCTATTGGGGTAAAGACACCACTCCAGCAGCAACACTGTGAGTGTAGTAAGGCCCACTACCAAATTTGATCGAACAGATAGTTACACATAAAAATGTTTTTTCAAATAAGTAGCTCTTGTCACATTTTGAAAACACACGCTCGTTACAAAGTCAGACTGCACCTGTCTATCGTCTGCAAGGTCTTTACTGAACTACCAGTGTAAACCAGTATGGTGAAGGGGTCACACCAGTGAGAACCAGTATGGTGAAGGGGTCACACCAGTGAGAACCAGTATGGTGAAGGGGTCACACCAGTGAGAACCAGTATGATGAAGGGGTCACACCAGTGAGAACCAGTATGGTGAAGGGGTCACACCAGTGACAACCAGTATGGTGAAGGGGTCACACCAGTGACAACCAGTATGGTGAAGGGGTCACACCAGTGAGAACCAGTATGGTGAAGGGGTCACACCAGTGTAAACCAGTATGGTGAAGGGGTCACACCAGTGACAACCAGTATAGTGAAGGGGTCACACCAGTGTAAACCAGTATGGTGAAGGGGTCACACCAGTGTAAACCAGTATGGTGAAGGGGTCACACCAGTGACAACCAGTATGGTGAAGGGGTCACACCAGTGAGAACCAGTACACTCTTAAAAAGAAAGGTGCTATCTAGAACCTAAAAGGGTTCTTCGGTTTTCCCCATAAGAGAACACTTTGAAGGACCCTATTTGGTTCCAGGTAGAACCTTTTTGGTTCCAGGTAGAACCCTTTTGGTTCTAGGCTAACCCTTTTGGGTTCCATGTAGAACACTTTCCACAGAGTGTTTTACATAGAACCCAAAAGGGTTCTACCTTGAACCAAAAGGGGCTTATCCTATGAGGACAGCCGAAAAACCTTTTGGAACCCTTTTTTCTAAGAGTGTATGGTGAAGGGGTCAAACTAATGTAATCCAGTATGATGAAGGGGTCAAACTAATGTAATCCAGTATGATGAAGGGGTCAAACTAATGGAAACCAGTATGGTGAAGGGGTCAAACTAATGTAATCCAGTATGGTGAAGGGTTCACACCAGTGGAAACCAGTATGGTGAAGGAGTCAAACTAATGGAAACCAGTATGGTGAAGGGGTCAAACTAATGTAATCCAGTATGGTGAAGGGGTCAAACCCATGTAATCCAGTATGATGAAGGGCTCAAACCAATGTAATCCAGTATGGTGAAGGGGTCAAACTAATGGAAACCAGTATGGTGAAGGGGTCAAACCAATGGAAACCAGTATGATGAAGGGGTCAAACTAATGGAAACCAGTATGGTGAAGGGGTCAAACTAATGGAAACCAGTATGGTGAAGGGGTCAAACTAATGGAAACCAGTATGGTGAAGGGGTCACACCAGTGAGAACCAGTATGGTGAAGGGGTCAAACCAATGGAAACCAGTATGATGAAGGGGTCAAACTAATGGAAACCAGTATGGTGAAGGGGTCACACCAGTGGAAACCAGTATGGTGAAGGGGTCAAACTAATGGAATCCAGTATGGTGAAGGGGTCACACCAGTGGAAACCAGTATGGTGAAGGGGTCAAACTAATGGAAACCAGTATGGTGAAGGGGTCAAACTAATGTAATCCAGTATGGTGAAGGGGTCAAACCAATGGAAACCAGTATGATGAAGGGGTCACACCAGTGGAAACCAGTATGGTGAAGGGGTCACACCAGTGGAAACCAGTATGGTGAAGGGGTCAAACCAATGGAAACCAGTATGATGAAGGGGTCAAACTAATGGAAACCAGTATGGTGAAGGGGTCACACCAGTGGAAACCAGTATGGTGAAGGGGTCAAACTAATGGAATCCAGTATGGTGAAGGGGTCACACCAGTGGAAACCAGTATGGTGAAGGGGTCAAACTAATGGAAACCAGTATGGTGAAGGGGTCAAACTAATGGAAACCAGTATGGTGAAGGGGTCAAACTAATGGAAACCAGTATGGTGAAGGGGTCAAACTAATGGAAACCAGTATGGTGAAGGGGTCAAACCAATGGAAACCAGTATGATGAAGGGGTCACACCAGTGGAAACCAGTATGGTGAAAGGGTCACACCAGTGGAAACCAGTATGGTGAAGGGGTCAAACTAATGGAATCCAGTATGGTGAAGGGGTCACACCAGTGGAAACCAGTATGGTGAAGGGGTCAAACTAATGGAAACCAGTATGTTGAAGGGGTCAAACTAATGGAAACCAGTATGGTTGAGAGCGTTAGTGTAAGAACGAGGAGGAGCGTTAAGGCCATCTAGCTTTGTGGTGGTGGAGTGTAACCATCATGTTGAATAAATGAATGACTGATGCAGCCTTGGTAGTAGCTAGTCCTCCCTCCCTGCTGAGTATCTCCTCCACCACAGCACCTAACCTTTGAGCCAATCACCTTTATCTACCCTACATCCCACCCCCTTCAATGCCCTTGGAGTAGTGCCCTAAGATAAGCCAGAGGAGCCACAGGAGGAGCTGAAAGCCCTTGATAGGGAACACATGCCTGGGGGGAGGGGAGAGGCATGACACACTCCCTCTAAAGACTAGAGAGCCACTCCTAGGGACGGGGGTGATATGGTGTACTGGGGGAATGAAGGGACTTAGAGTTTATGTTGAATGTACTACCGGATCAGGCTGTTCTGGTAGATGCACGTTTGTTTGTGTCTCGTCGTCCTTGTTTTTTGGCAAGGACCCTCAGGCAGGATGCTAGGCTACCCTTTTGCTACATAACAGTTTCATAACAAAACCCAATTTAATATCTAGACTGGTAAAACCATGTTTGACAACACCCAGCCAGTAAGCTAGACCTGGTGTCTTTAATTATAATGGTGTCTATTTGGTTCTAATGGTGTCTATTCATTATAATGGTGTCTATATGGTTCTAATGGTATCAATTAATTTTTATGGTATCTATCTGGTTCTAATGGTGTCTATTCATTATAATGGTGTCTATCTGTTTCTAATGGTGTCTATTCATTATAATGGTATCTATATGTTTCTTATGGTGTCTATTCATTATAATGGTATCTATCTGGTTCTAATGGTGTCTATTAATTATAATGGTGTCCATCTCCTGCTCAGTGGCCCTGCTTTGCTAGGTTTGTCCATGAGGCTTTCCGTAGTTCTAGAGCCCCTGCGTATCTTCACTTCAGTCTCCTCTCCTACCTTATCCTCCACCATGGTTTGAAGGTTGTTATTTGGTTGACTTTTGGTTTGGTTTTTACTGGGAGCCTTATAGGCCTCTGGCTCTATTACTTGAACTGTTGCATCGCTCACTGTTGAATGTCTTTATAATGAAATATATATATAAATATATGAAAGAAAATATCTGTTTTGTTGTTCTATGGCGAACAGGACTGGGTTGACTTTTAAAGATATATAATTAGACATGTCTATGTCACAGAAATCATATGAAGCTTCTTTGCAAGGAGGGAAGGAAGGAGTTGCTCTGTGAACTTTCTCAGATCATGTTTGTTGATGAGAGTTTGATATTGCACACATCACTCTTTAGAGAAGGCATATTGCATCTTAAATGGTGCCCTATTCCCTATATAGTCCACAACTTCTGGTCAAAAGTAGTGTTCTAGGGAATACTGTCTCATCTTAAGTCGCCATTTTCTGCAGTAAGACAAAGCATTTCTCATACTCATCTATGATGCTAAATATTTACTTTTATTTCCTTCTTCTTGATTTAGTCGTGTTGTTCCTCTATAGTTTCCCTCTGTATACTTCCCCCTGGCATTGAGACCAAAGATTTCAGTTGACTTCATATTTAGCCTTTAGATATTGATAGTTTCGAAAGGGATGTCTGTTTCCATGTTTTATATTATTTCCATTGTATTGCTTGCAAAAGAATGCAGAAGTTAATATGGTACAGTAGCTAGCTAGCATTTAGGTTGTCAGAGTGAGTGAGTGTCCCGTATAGTTAGCTAGCATCCCCCTCTTGGTGATAATGCTAATTATCAGTAACAGTAATTATCATGAAGTATGGTAATAATCAATTAATGGGGATAGATGTTCCTCTGTGATATTTGAGGTATAGGATCTATACTAAAGGACATTGATTTGGCTGTCCTCACTAAGTAGTGTGGTTGAGGATAGTTTGCCTCGCAGTCTTTTGTGTATTTAAATTAGACCTATTGTTTTCTCCACTTTGAAGGCAAGGAGAGATACAGGCAGATTCATTCGTAAGCCAGGGTTTTATTTTGCTGGTTAACCAGGTTTCTCTCCACACTCGTGATGTGAGTGGGTTCATCGGTCCATTTTACTATGCGTGTCATTGGTGTGATTCCTCTTTTAGTTTTGTTAAGGTTGTAAAGACCTCTTAACTTCACCAAAAACACTCCCTATGTCTGTCTCTTGTTTTCTCACAACACAGTCATATATTTGCACACGTTGATCCAGTCGGAGAGATGGTTGCGCTCTCTCCCTCTCAGCTTTGAAAGGTGTATATGAGACAAGTACAATGACTTTCTCCCTGTCCAGTGGTTTGTCTTAAGAGAATAAGTGATTGTCAGTCTCTGCAGGACAGAAAGCAGCTTTTCCTTTTTTTGTTCTTTCACTCCAGAACTCATGCAATATTCCTTTCCTTTACTATCAAGGGTTAGGGGTCAGGGGCCAGGGACAGAGGAGTGATGCTGAGATGTGTTTATGAGAGAACGCCACCTGTGTGTTTCTATTGAACCACGGTCAGTGGGTTTTTTCTTGGGGGGGGGGGGGGGGGGGCAAGATGTGCTGCACATACTATGAGACTTTGGGAGGGAAATACATTTCTAAGGGTTTGGAAGGGGGGCCGAACCAAAATATATATGTTACCCACGTTTACTTTTTGACTGTTTTAACAGTTTTCTGTGTGAAAACCAAACACTAAGTTGGAGTACAGGTACAGGGCCATGCAGGCTTAGGTTTCCTAGAGTACCCCAGGACTGTTATGTAGCTATAATGTCTGTTGTTCTTCTTGTTGCCCTCAAGTAGTTCTGCAAAGTTTTATTTGCAGCCAGCAGCCAGTGGGGTTTGAATATGTTGAGATTCTCACTCGGAGTCTTCTGTGTTCTTGCCACTGTTATCTGATCACAATACCCAGCACAGCTTCAAGGAGTACAGCTTATAAAAAAATTATCATTTCAAAAGAAAATAGAAGGAAAAAAACAGTTTTGAAGAAAATAAAAGTGTATATGACTGTGTCCCTATTCCCTCTTTTGACGTACAGATCCAGCATGCATCTTGGGTACTATTGACTGTTGTTTTTGTGTACAAAAGAAGACAAAAAGAAAAAAAAGTTTAAAAAAATCAACTGTTATTTGTCTGTTTATGGTGTATTCAGATCTGAATCTAGCTAACTACACAGGTCACTGCTTCCAGCTGAACCAAGTTCTAGTCCTACTATTGTCAGTTGTATAACATTATAACTATGTAATACTGAGAAAGAGGAACTGCACAGCAATACAAAATGTGTGTTTATTATTGTTTGCTTGACAACTGTCTCTCCATATTACAATTTCTGTCAATGTTTGAGACATACATTCAGGACAATATGATATGCTTTGAATGTTTGACCTGTAAAGCGTTTATTGCGTGGCTTACAGTACACAACTTACTCACGCAATCCAACAGCGATTCTTATTATTTCACAGACTGTTGGCAGCATTTTGTAACTCCAGCAGTTTGTGTTATGCAGGCCAATGCTTAGACACAATATCAGCAATAAGATATTCAACTCTTTCATTAAGATAATTACTGACACTAATGACTGCTATATAATTGTGTGTTTCTGCACCGACATTGGTGTTGTTGCATGTGGATGGTCATAGTGATGTCTTCCTCTCCCACTTTGAGCGGTTCTATACTCTGCAGCCCATTCAAACAGAGACCTCTTTCTCAGGATTACACGTCATCATACAAACCTTGCTTCTGGCTTCTATGGGTATTTCTGTCTTCATTTACGTTGGTTTAATTCCATCACAGTACACTACTTTACTTTGCAATAGTTTGTATAGGTTGTAAAATCTCAATTTCTTATGAGCTCAACTCATGTACGTTATCAATGGAACTCCACCATATTCATTTCTCTGGCAGAATAAAGATAACATTTTGTTGAAACGCCGTGTTGCCTCTGTAATGTGTTGTGGGTCAAAGGGGAATGAATGGGGATCACCAGATCAACATTACCGTTTCAACCTGCTCACTGACACTGGGCTTTAAGGATCATTTGCAGGTATATTTTCATTTCATGCATCTTGCCAGCAGGTTAACGTTAGCCACCTAACAAGAATTCGTAACATATCGTACGTTTCTCAAAGTTGTAACATATTGTATTTTGCTAATTTGTAACATATTGTACATTTGACAAATTCGTAAGATTCAAATTTGAATTTGTAACATATCATACGAAATGGATGATGGACAACCACAAATGAATACATATCATACGAAACGTAACATATCATACTAAATGGAGTGTGTGGGATTTACGTAAAGAATAATACGAAATGCTCTGAGACCAGGTTATGATACCAAACTGTATAAAGTTGAGCATGCTGTGATCAATGTGGTTGATGAATAAGAATGAACCATCACACCTGTCTTATAGGCATTGATTTAAAAACAGATTCAACGGATTCCTTCTATCTACGTAGACCTACTTTGGACGCTAACAAAGCACAAGAGAGTTTCTACCTACCATAGCCTAGTTCTAGTGAAATGTAAGTGTTTATTTTCTCTCTGTTAGAAAATCCATCTGCTAAATCCAGCCCTGGAGTAAAATCAATAGGGATAAGCATGAGTGATTTCTTAATAAATGATGAGTGGGTTCAGACCTAAATCCATGCTCCCATTCCATCTGTACTAACTACAGTAGCCTGTCTGTGGACTGGAACCACACAAACCTTGAACAGCGGAGAACCCCATGAGACCAAACTACTGAAGTAAGGATGGCTGTTTGATATTTTGATCTTCTCTTTCTTTCTCTTCTTCTTTCTCTCATTACTTTGAGTTTGAAACACTATTCAATTCAATTAAAATGTTGCTCTATTTCAATTTTTTGAGGTTGGTAATTAAAAGTGGGAGGGGTTGGCAGGTTAGAAACCATGATACAGATGCAATTAGCATGTGAATTAACACAGGTTTAACAGAGCTTTTAGCGGGAATCAGAGCGTCACAGCTAGTCATCTGCCACGTGACAGGAATGGAGATATCTGGAGGCTTTTTGTTTGACAAGATGGTCTTTTATCTGGGGATCTTGGTTGAGAGATTAGCATAGGGTTCAGTATGCAGTATGAATATGTTTCTCAAACTGTTAAATCTGTTCTTCCGTCTCTTCACCCATTTATTCATTCACTGTTTGTCCAACTACTGTTTAGTTAGTCACTAGCGGTATAATTCTAAATCCTTCAAAAAATAGAATCCTCAATCCGTATCGCGGAAGATCCACAGTAAAACACAATTAAAATTAATCTTAGATGTTATGTCCTCCTATGTAGAGAACTTTGAATGGTTCTGGAAGGGTTCCGACTAACATTTTGGTGTACAAAGCGCTCTGTGAATGTTGTAGAATCCAGTGCCTTGTAAAGCCCCGTTTGTCTGTTCTCACCACCACTGTCAGACGAGCTGACGTGAAGTGTCAGGTTTCACACCCCACATTTGCGTAAGGAGTGACATGTCATACATTCTGGCCTATCCAGACATATAATCGGTTTGCACATCCTCTGAGCGCCGGAGCCCAGCCAAGGAAATCGTTTGGAGTTGTAGCACCTCCTATCTCAGATGGGTTGGTACAAAAGAGGAGGGTACCTGTGGTTCTAGCACCTCCTATCTCAGATGGGTTGGTACAAAAGAGGAGGGTACCTGTGGTTGTAGCTCCTCCTATCTCAGATGGGTTGGTACAAAAGAGGAGGGTACCTGTGGTTGTAGCTCCTCCTATCTCAGATGGGTTGGTACAAAAGAGGAGGGTACCTGTGGTTGTAGCACCTCCTATCTCAGATGGGTTGGTACAAAAGAGGAGGGTACCTGTGGTTCCATCTCACTGTGACACTCTCAACTGGATTTAGACCTCTCGTTATGAAAAAATACGGAATAATTGAATAGAATTGAAACAAGACCACTTTGTCTTGGTCAGAGAGGGACGCAATCGCTGAATGCATATAGCTGAAGTTGTAACGAGTCTGCAACAATTTGAATGGTGTCTCCGCATCATTTAGAGGACGCTTGACAGAAAATGCTTTGTCGTCAGTTACATGAAATGGGGCCATATTTGTACGTCACTAAATTTGAGCATATTTATTTTACAGTTATAAGAAAGGTGACATCTTATAGTAAGTTATTTACAATTTCATTATTACTATATTTAGAAAGCATTTCAGTCATTTCAAGCCCTATTCCCCCACTTTTGTTGATTAGGAATAAAATCGATAATTCATTTTCATATTTTCACTATTTTCAATATTTGTACTATGTACTTGAGCTTGTGTCCTCAAAAGTGAGAACACCTCAGCAATGTTATATTTTTAACCAGAAATATGAGTTCCAGACTTTTCAATAACTATGTAGCATTACCACGTATTGTTTATGGCCCTCCCATGACAAATAATTACTTTTTGGGTATGTCTATTTAGGAAGAAATTTTATATTTTGCATTATTATTCAAGAGTTAAAGGCAATGTTCCCGCGTTCGCAGAGACTGCATTCATGGTAAACGCTGCATATGTCGGCTTACCCGAAATTACCTTTAAATACTTATTTAATCAAGCCCTTAAATTACTGGTGGGCGTGTTTGAAGCTAAGGGCTGGATTCAATCCGTATCGTGCTAAAATGAAAAGGTAATTTATGACTGAGCCGACATATGCAGCGTTTACCGTGAATGCATGTTGTTTCCCACTTTCCCTGTAGTTGTTTCCCACTTTCCCTGTAGTTGTTTCCCACTTTCCCTGTAGTTGTTTCCCACTTTCCCTGTAGTTGTTTCCCACTTTCCCTGTAGTTGTTTCCCACTTTCCCTGTAGTTGTTTCCCACTTTCCCTGTAGTTGTTTCCCACTTTCCCTGTAGTTGTTTCCCACTTTCCCTGTAGTTGTTTCCCACTTTCCCTGTAGTTGTTTCCCACTTTCCCTGTTATAGCACTTCCTATCTTAGATGGGTAGGTACAGCATCAGATAACAGACTATCCGTTCAGGCAGGATCTTTCAGAGCAATGTACAGGTTCACCACGCAGAGGGTTAACTTAACCTTCTCCCCAAATCAGCAAACCCTTTAATTAATCAGCTCCTCCCTAACTCCTCCTCTTCCCCTAACCCCCCCCCCCACCTCAAACTCCCTAACTCCTCCTCTTCCCCTAACCCCCCACCTCAAACTCCCTAATTCCTCCTCTTCCCCTAGCCCCCCCCCCCCCCACCTCAAACACGCTAACAACTCCTCTTCCCCTAACCCCCCACCTCAAACTCCCTAACTCCTTTCTCTGCCCCTAACCCCCCCACCTCAAACTCCCTAACTCCTCCTCTTCCCCTAACCCCAATCTCAAACACCCTAACAACTCCTCTTCCCCTAACCCCCCCCCCCCCCCACACCTCAAACTCCCTAACTCATTTATCTTCCCCTAACCCCCCCCACCTCAAACTCCCTAACAACTCCTCTTCCCCTAACCCCCCCACCTCAAACTCCCTAACTCCTTTCTCTTCCCCTAACCCCCCCCACCTCAAACTCCCTAACTCCTCCTCTTCCCCTAGCCCCCTCATCTCAAACTCCCTAACAACTCCTCTGCCCCTAGCCCCCCCATCTCAAACTCCCTAACAACTCCTCTGCCCCTAGCCCCCCCATCTCAAACTCCCTAACTCCTCCTCTTCTCCTAGCCCCCCCATCTCAAACTCCCTAACAACTCCTCTTCTCCTAGCCCCCCCATCTCAAACTCCCTAACAACTCCTCTACCCCTAGCCCCCCCATCTCAAACTCCCTAACAACTCCTCTGCCCCTAGCCCCCCCATCTCAAAACTCCCTAACTCCTCCTCTTCTCCTAGCCCCCCCCATCTCAAACTCCCTAACAACTCCTCTTCTCCTAGCCCCCCCATCTCAAACTCCCTAACAACTCCTCTACCCCTAGCCCCCCATCTCAAACTCCCTAACAACTCCTCTTCTCCTAGCCCCCCCATCTCAAACTCCCTAACAACTCCTCTTCTCCTAGCCCCCCCATCTCAAACTCCCTAACAACTCCTATTCCCTTTGTACATGAGTGTGTGCGTGCGCACATATGTATGCGGTGGTGGTAGTCGACAGGTACCAGCCGGCAGCAGGGAGATACATGGATGCAGCGATGGTACCAGCCGGCAGCAGGGAGATACATGGTTGCAGCGATGGTACCAGCCGGCAGCAGGGAGATACATGGTTGCAGCGATGGTACCAGCCGGCAGCAGGGAGATACATGGTTGCAGCGATGGTACCAGCCGGCAGCAGGGAGATACATGGTTGCAGCGATGGTACCAGCCGGCAGCAGGGAGATACGTGGTTGCAGCGATGGTACCAGCCGGCAGCAGGGGGATACATGGTTGCAGCGATGGTACCAGCCGGCAGCAGGGGGATACATGGTTGCAGCGATGGTACCAGCCGGCAGCAGGGGGATACATGGTTGCAGCGATGGTACCAGCCGGCAGCAGGGAGATACATGGATGCAGCGATGGTACCAGCCGGCAGCAGGGGGATACATGGTCGCAGCGATGGTACCAGCCGGCAGCAGGGGGATACATGGTCGCAGCGATGGTACCAGCCGGCAGCAGGGGGATACATGGTCGCAGCGATGGTACCAGCCGGCAGCAGGGGGATACATGGTCGCAGCGATGGTACCAGCCGGCAGCAGGGGGATACATGGTCGCAGCGATGGTACCAGCCGGCAGCAGGGGGATACATGGTCGCAGCGATGGTACCAGCCGGCAGCAGGGAGATACATGGATGCAGCGATGGTACCAGCCGGCAGCAGGGGGATACATGGTCGCAGCGATGGTACCAGCCGGCAGCAGGGAGATACATGGATGCAGCGATGGTACCAGCCGGCAGCAGGGAGATACATGGTTGCAGCGATGGTACCAGCCGGCATCAGGGAGATACATGGATGCAGCGATGGTACCAGCCGGCAGCAGGGAGATACATGGTTGCAGCGATGGTACCAGCCGGC
>NC_074678.1:6317484-6331944 GCF_029448725.1 Salvelinus fontinalis | reverse complement strand
TTCCCGACTCTCATCGTACATCGTGTGTGGATGTGAGAGAGAGAGAGAATCATTACTAGAATGTTATTTGGTCTTAAACAGAGAGTACACAATAGCAGAATACCTGACCACTGTGATTGACCCAAATTGAAGGAAATCTTTGACTATGTAGACTCAGTGAGCATGGCCTTGTTTTCGAGAGAGGCCGCCATAGGCAGACCTGTCTCTCGAGAAGAAACTGAGCTGCACCTCCTAACGTCCTGCCATGTATGACCATATTAGATACACATATTTCCCTCAGATTACACAGACCCACAAAGAATGTGAAAAATAATCTAATCTTGATAAACTCCCATTTATATTAAGTGAAATACCACAGTGTACCAACACAGCAGCAAGACTTGTGACCTTGTGACCTGTTGTCGCAGGAAAAGAGCAACCAGTGGAGAACAAACACCATTGTAAATACAACCTATATTTATCTGTTTATTTATGTTCCCTTTTGGACCTCAATTCGTCGGGCGTGGACTCTACAAGGTGTCAAACATTACTCAAGGAGCCCGGCCCATGTTGACTCCAATGCTTCTTTCTCACAGTTGGGTCAAGTTGGCTGGATGTCCTTTGGATGGTGGACCATTCTTGATACACACGGGAAACTGCTGAAGGCAAAAAAACAACAGCGTGGCAGTTGTTGACCCAAACCGGTGCGCCTGGCACCTATACTACCACACCCCGTTCAAACCGGTGCGCCTGGCACCTATACTACCACACCCCGTTCAAACCGGTGCGCCTGGCACCTATACTACCACACCCCGTTCAAACCGGTGCGCCTGGCACCTATACTACCACACCCCGTTCAAACCGGTGCGCCTGGCACCTATACTACCACACCCCGTTCAAACCGGTGCGCCTGGCACCTATACTACCACACCCCGTTCAAACCGGTGCGCCTGGCACCTATACTACCACACCCCGTTCAAACCGGTGCGCCTGGCACCTATACTACCACACCCCGTTCAAACCGGTGCGCCTGGCACCTATACTACCACACCCCGTTCAAAGAAACCAAAATATTTTGTCTTGTCCATTGACACTCTGAATGGCACATATACACAATCAATGTCTCATTTTTTTTATTTTTTATTTTATTTAATTAGGATCCTTATTAGCTGTTGCGAAAGCAGCAGCTATTCTTCCTGGGATCCACAAAAAACATTGCACTCTCCCAGAAGCGTTGCTGGTGCGTAAAACACACAAATTTAGACAAACAAAATGTGTAATGGGTCCGCAATCATAAAGCTTACTTCATTTTTCAATTGTTGCATTCGTTTCACTGCATCAGGGATAGTGTACACAGATATGTACCCTTCTTCAGCGCGGACCTAGTTCACCTTCTGTTTGTCCTCACAGAACATGAAACGTGACATATAAACATTAATAAACAAGAACAACTCATGGACAGAAATATATACGGTACATTTGAAAACGGCACACATACCTACATATCAATACATACACTCAAACTATCTAGGTAAAATAGGGGAGAGGCGTTGTGTCGTGAGGTGTTGCTTTATGTGTTTTTTAAAACCAGGTTTGCTGTTTATTTGAGCAATATGAGATGGAACGGAGTTCCATACAATAATGGCTCTATATAATACTGTATGCTGCTTGAATTTGTTCTGGATTTGAGGACTGTGAAAAGGCCCCTGGTGGCATGTCTGGTGGGGTAAGTGTGTGTGTCAGAGCTGTGTGTAAGTTGACTATGCAAACAATTTGGAATTTTCAAAACATGAATGTTTCTAATAAAAACAAGACGTGATGCAGTCAGTCTCTCCTCAACGCTTAGCCAAGAGAGACTGGCATGCATAGTATTTATATTAGCCCTCTGATTACAATGAAGAGCAAGACATGCCACTCTGTTCTGGGCCAGCTGCAGTTTAACTAGGTCTTTCTTTGCAGCACTTGACCACATGACTGGACAATAATCAAGATAAGACAAAACTAGAACCTGCAGAACTTGCTTTTTGGAGTGTGGTGTCAAAAAAGCAGAGCATCTCTTTATTATGGACAGACCTCTTCCCAGCTTTACAACCACTGAATATGTTTTGACCATGACAGTTTACAATCTAAGGCAACGTCAAGTAATTTAGTCTCCTCAACTTGTTCAACAGCCACACCATTCATTACCAGATTCAGCTGAGGTCTAGAGCTTAGGGAATGACATTGCAAAATGCAATGCTCTTAGTTTTAGAGATGTTCAGGACCAGTTTATTACTGGCCACCCATTCCAAATCAGACTGCAACTCTTGGTTAATAGTTCCAGTGACTTCATTAGCTGTGGTTGCTGACACGTATATGGTTGAATCATCAGCACACATGGACACACAGGCTTTGTTTAATGCCAGTGGCAGGTCATTGGTAAAAATAGAAAAGAGTAGAGAGCCTAGAGAACTGCCCTGCGGTACACCACACCCTACATGTTTGGCATTAGAGAAGCTTCCATTAAAGAAAACCCTCTGAGTTCTATTAGATAGATAGCTCTGAATCCACAATATGGCAGATGTTGAAATGCCATAAAACATACGTTTTCTCAACAACAGGTTTAAGTCAATAATATCAAAGGCTGCACTGATATCTAACAGTACCGCTCCCACAATCTTCTTATTATCAATTTCTGTCAACCAATCAACCAATCATCAGTCATTTGTGTCAGAGCAGTACATGTTGAGTGCCCTTCTCTATAAGCATGATGAAAGTCTGTTGTCGATTTGTTTACAGAGAAATAGCATTGTATTTGGTCAAACACCATTTTTTCCAACAGTTTGCTAAGAGCTGGCAGCAAGCTGATAGGTTTGCTGTTAGAACCAGTAAAGACCGCTTTACCACTCTTGGGTAGCGGAATGACTTTGGCTTCCCTCCAGGCCTGAAGACAAACACTTTCCTCTATGCTCAGATTTAAGATCTGACAGATAGGAGTGGCTATAGAGTCAGCTACCATCCTCAGTAGCTTTCCATCTAAGTTGTCAATGCCAGGAGGTTTGTCATTATTGATGGATAACAATAATTGTTCCACCTCTCCCACACTAACTTTACAAAATTCTAACTTGCAATGCTTTTCTTTCATTATATATATTTTTTAAACATGAGTACGATGGCTCACTGTTCATTGGTGACATTTCCTGCCTAAGTTTTAATTTGTCTTTCTGCCCATAATTTCACTTAAAGTACCCCCCCCCCCAAATGCCATCATTCTTCATATCATTGATCTTGGCTTCATAGTACAGTTTCTTCTTCTTTTTGTTGAGTTCAGTCACATCAGTTCTCAATTTGCAGTAAGTCAGCCGATCAGATGTACAGCCAGAGTTATTAGCCACTCCTTTTCCCCCATCTCTTTCAACCATACAGTTTTTCAATTCCTCATCAATCCATGGAGCCTTAACAGTTCTAACAGTTTCTTAATAGATGCATGTTTATAAATAAATGGAAGAAGCAATTTCACAAATTCATTAAGTGCAGTGTCTGGATGCTCCTTATTAATCACATCAGACCAACAAATATTTTTAACATCATCCACATAAGAGTCACAGCAACATCTTTTGTATGATCTCTTATATACTATTTTAGGCCCAGCTTTTGGAACTTTGTCTTTCCTGAATATAGCCACTATATTGTGATCACTGCATCCAATGGGTACGGATGCAGCTTTAGAACAAAGTTCTCCAGTATTAGTAAAAATGTGATCGATACATGTGGATGATCTTGTTCCTATAGTGTTTGTAAACACCCTGGTAGGTTGATTAATAACCTGAACCAGATTACAGGCACTGGTTACAGTGAGAAGCTTGATAAAAAGCAGTCAATATTCAGTTTCCCCGAGAACGTAAACCTCTCTAATTACATCACATACATTATCAAGCATTTCAAACACATCTAGATACTGACTGTTAGCACTTGGTGGCCTATAGCAACACCCCAAAAGAATAGGCTTTAGATGAGATCTAAAGCATGAGATGAATACAGTATATACATCACCCCTTCCGATGGTCTCAAGGCTTAAAAGTCCTTCTTTAACCTGTCTCCTCCCCTTCATCTACACTGATTGAAGTGGATTTAACAAGTGACATCAATAAGGAATCATAGCTTTCACCTGGATTCACCTGGTCAGTCTACGTCACGGAAAGAGCAAGTGTTCATAATGTTTTGTATAGTCAGGATATGTTTCCCATACCAATAAATCCCTTTGAATTTAATTGAATTAAGAGAGAGAGAGAGAGAGAGAAATCGATAGAGAGAGAGAGAGAGAGAGAGGGTGAGAGAGAGGGTGAGAGAGACAGAGAGAGAAAAAGAGAGGGAGAGAGGGTGAGAGAGAGACACACAGAGAGACACAGAGACACAGAGAGACACAGAGAGAGAGAGAGAGAGAGAGAGAGAGAGAGAGAGAGGGTGAGAGAAAGACACACAGAGAGACACAGAGACACAGAGAGACACAGAGAGAGAGAGAGAGGGTGAGAGAGAGACTCACAGAGAGACACAGAGACACAGAGAGAGAGAGAGGTGTCTATCTGGAGTGTTCCCCATGCAGCCCTCCTAGCCAGGCCTCATAAAAGCCCTGTTTATACCTAGTGCTAATATTGGTCCTTTGTCCTGATTGTGCCCACATTTTCAGAAATGTGTCTACGCATGCTATTTAAATGTATTTGTTATCCGTCCACTGTGACCAGATTTCCTGCTCCCTTCCTTTATGCAAGTGATTTCACAGATGTTATTTCAAAATAATATTTATTTATTTACTGTAAGCCACATATTTATGTAATCAGTCAATGGTGCCCCCTGTGAATGATTTTAGGCCAGAATAATGATTATTTAAATGCTTTTTATGTCCAGATCTGTGTACACTTGTAAGATATCCAGACACAATGCGCATCTGACTACCTCCGGAGGTGGGCAGGATCATCTGATCACAATCAGGTCAAAAATGTGGGCACAATCAGAATGTGGACAAAATCAAGACAAAGGATGCAAGTAAATTAGAATCAGGTATAAACATGGCTTCTGAGAAGAGTGTTTCAGTCATTGGGAATGGAGATTAGACTTGCTGACAGCTCACATTTGCTAATCCATAGAGGTCAGGGGTCATCTGAGCTTTACATTCTATATCAGCTCCAGTCATCCTGGGGGAGCAAGCTCGAGGGGGGGTCAAACAGGTCGCTACAGAGTGCTGTACAGAGGGAGCGGACCCGGGGGGGGTTGAACAGGTCGGTAAAGAGTGCTGTTCTGAGGGAGCGGGCCTGGGGGAGGGGATCAGACAGGTCGCTACAGAGTGCTGGAAACTCAGAGGAGATCGGAAAACACAATGATAGCAAAATCAATGGTCCCCTCGCCCCTGGGTCCCCTCGCCCCTGGGTTCCATACGCCCCTCTCCCTATCAGTTACTAAACATGGAGCCCACGGCCACTGAAATTAATCCACTATCCAATCAGATCCCCATTCACTAACGCACACGTGCACCCACTCACACCCACACACCCTGTAGGGCTATAAAACCTGTCTACAGTCAATCTCCATCACAACTCCTTTTCCTTAAACTATCTCTCCTCTCTACCGATCACCCACTCAGTCCATCTTTCTTCATCCCAGACCTCAACAATCTGCTTATCCTTTTACCATTCAGTAAGACATCTTCAGAGCAGGAGGCTCAGTTAACCCTAACTCTGAGCCTAAATCTGTCCACTGCAGTACACTATCTGAGAATGAAGTCAGTGTTTAAAACACGTGGTCCCACTTTGGTTTTTTCCAAAGATGGCCTTGTCTGAGCCAAGTTCAGTGGTGTTACACTGTACCCTAACCCGACGGCTGTGACGGTACAGCCGTGTAACGGTCCCTCCCACCCCCACCCTGGGAGAACACTGGCCCCCATTCACGTATGACTTAAAGCACCCTAGCCTTAACTGACCAGGGATTAACAGGCGGCTATATTTACTAACATTACTCGGCAGATTTGGCAAGACCACATATCCTCTCATTTACACACCCCTAACCCCACCTCTTCACAACCACGCACACAGCTTCAAAGTGTGGTCATCATGTGTAATCTAGTAAACTCCCCCATATGAATGAAACCAGACTCAGATCACACAGTAACACATTCAGGTGCACGCACGCACGCACGCACGCATGCACACACACACACACACACACACACACACACACACACACACACACACACACACACACACAGCTGCACCTTCTCCTCCAGTCTACTCCGTGGCCAAAACCAACATCCGCTTCACAGAGACCCCATCCCTCAGTGTTTCCTTCTCTCTCACCTACTGTTTCCTTCCCTCTCACCTACTGTTTCCTTTTCTCTCGCCTACTGTTTCCTTCCCTCTCACCTACTGTTTCCTTCCCTCTCACCTACTGTTTCCTTTTCTCTCGCCTACTGTTTCCTTCCCTCTCACCTACTGTGTCCTTCTCTCTCACCTACTGTTTCCTTCCCTCTCACCTACTGTTTCCTTCCCTCTCACCTACTGTTTCCTTCTCTCTCACCTACTGTTTCCTTCTCTCTCACCTACTGTTTCCTTCTCTCTCACCTACTGTTTCCTTCTCTCTCACCTACTGTTTCCTTCTCTCTCACCTACTGTTTCCTTCTCTCTCGCCTACTGCTTCCTTTTCTCTCCCCTACTGTTTCCTTCTCTCTCACCTACTGTTTCCTTCTCTCTCGCCTACTGTTTCCTTCTCCACCCCTCAGTGTTTCCTTCTCTCTCACCTACTGTTTCCTTCTCTCACCTACTGTTTCCTTCTCTCTCCCCTACTGTTTCCTTCTCTCTCACCTACTGCTTCCTTCTCTCTCACCTACTGTTTCCTTCTCTCTCACCTACTGTTTCCTTCTCTCTCGCCTACTGTTTCCTTTTCTCTCGCCTACTGTTTCCTTTTCTATCGCCCTACTGTTTCCTTCCCTCTCACCTACTGTTTCCTTCCCTCTCACCTACTGTTTCCTTTTCTATCGCCTACTGTTTCCTTCTCTCTCACCTACTGTTTCCTTCTCTCTCACCTACTGTTTCCTTCTCTCTCACCTACTGTTTCCTTCTCTCTCACCTACTGTTTCCTTCTCTCTCACCTACTGTTTCCTTTTCTCTCGCCTACTGTTTCCTTCTCTCTCGCCTACTGTGTCCTTCTCTCTCACCTACTGTTTCCTTCTCTCTCACCTACTGTTTCCTTTTCTCTCACCTACTGTTTCCTTCTCTCTCACCTACTGTTTCCTTCTCTCTCACCTACTGTTTCCTTCTCTCTCGCCTACTGTTTCCTTCTCTCTCACCTACTGTTTCCTTTTCTCTCACCTACTGTTTCCTTCTCTCTCACCTGCTGTTTCCTTCTCCACCCCTCAGTGTTTCCTCCTCTCTCACCTACTGTTTCCTTCTCTCTCACCTACTGTGTCCTTCTCTCTCACCTACTGTTTCCTTTTCTCTTACCCACTGTTTCCTTCTCTCTCACCTACTGTTTCCTCCTCTCTCGCCTACTGTTTCCTTCTCTCTCACCTGCTGTTTCCTTCTCCACCCCTCAGTGTTTCCTTCTCTCTCACCTACTGTTTCCTTCTCTCTCGCCTACTGTTTCCTTCTCTCTCACCTACTGTGTCCTTCTCTCTCACCTACTGTGTCCTTCTCTCTCACCTACTGTTTCCTTCTCTCTCACCTACTGTTTCCTTCTCTCTCACCTACTGTTTCCTTCTCCACCCCTCAGTGTTTCCTTCTCTCTCACCTACTGTTTCCTTCTCTCTCACCTATTGTTTCCTCCTCCACCCCTCAGTGTTTCCTTCTCTCTCGCCTACTGTTTCCTTTTCTCTCACCTACTGTTTCCTTCTCTCTCGCCTACTGTTTCCTTCTCTCTCGCATACTGTTTCCTTTTCTCTCACCTACTGTGTCCTTCTCTCTCACCTACTGTTTCCTTCTCCACCCCTCAGTGTTTCCTTTTCTCTCGCCTACTGTTTCCTTCTCTCTCACCTACTGTTTCCTTTTCTCTCGCCTACTGTTTCCTCCTCCACCCCTCAGTGTTTCCTTCTCTCTCGCCTACTGCTTCCCTTTCTCTCCCCTACTGTTTCCTTCTCTCTCGCCTACTGTTTCCTTCTCTCTCGCCTACTGTTTCCTTCTCTCTCGCCTACTGTTTCCTTTTCTCTCCCCCAGTGTTTCCTTCTCTCTCACCTACTGTTTCCTTCTCTCTCACCTACTGTGTCCTTCTCTCTCGCCTACTGTTTCCTCCTCTCTTACCCACTGTTTCCTTTTCTCTCACCTACTGTTTCCTTCTCTCTCGCTCAGTTTTTCCTTCGTTCAAGCTCGAATAGCCACCGCAGATACAAAGCTAGTATTGAGCAACTTCACTATTCACTATTACTTTGTTGTGGTGCACTATTTGCCAATAAATAGTCAAATTCCTGGTAAATGGAAGATTAACATCTGATTAGACACACACATGTATAATGAATCTAATCGTACGGCAGCACTTGATGTGCTTGTCCCTTGCCTTGATACAGTATTTGAGATAGGCTGTAACTTTGTGCCGTTACAGACATACCCCCCCTTCTCTTGTCCACATATTAATCTCTGGCCAGGCCTTGCGTGGGACAGCTGCTGATACATCAGGCCCCCTCTGCTCTGCCTGACACAGCTTCATAGCCACTGGGACCTCTTCTGAAGGCTGTCTGTCTGCATGCCTGATGTAAAAACCTTGCTGACATGCCAGAGATAGAGGAGGGGAGGAGGATGACGTGTGTAATAATGATTAGACTTATCTGGCCTGGAGTATGACTCTGAGCTGTGAACGCTGGGGGCCTTGAGACACAGACTGACGAACGGACAGACAGACAGACAGACGGGTGCAGGTCAGGTGGCACCGCTACACACAGAGACATTAGTCAGCAGTTTGGCCAGCTGAAGACGAAGGATAATGACATTCAACGTGTAATTTAGCTGATGTCATTGTCTGTCTGAGTCATACGCTGCCCTGTTCAACGACACAGGGATCTGTTTAGAAGCATCATATGAATAAAGTTCAACGTCGTGGATGTAGAAAGATGAATTGCGCAGATGGAATCTGCTACAACTGTGTTTAGTGGAAATAAATGAACATCAGATCCGCATAGCGGTTGTTTTGGAGGTGTCGGAGGTGGAACTGTGTTAGAGCTGTCAAATCCACAAGCAGCTCCTGGCATTATACCTAAAGCTGCATGGAGTCGCATTAACAGAAATCTCATGCAGCCGGTTTACAAATTGGAACACTGGAATGTGAGATGTAATCTACACCTTGATAAGGCCGATAGAAATCATTATTTAGTTTATTTATTTTCAATTTGAGCAACATTATTTCTATATAGCCTACACTTTCTGGCTCTGAACTTCTAACGCCAGTAGGACGGGTGTGGCTACGAGACAATGATCAAGAGCAGCTGCTCACCGGTTTGACATTTCCAACACCTCCGACACCACCAAAACATCAGCTCTCATTCAATTTAGGCCAAGATGAATGTTTGAAGTCTGGTTTTCTCTCTGTGAACATTGATCATCTTCTGATGGATCCTTGGATATCAGCCTGTCACAGAGACAGAGACAGAGAGAGAGAGACATAGACAGAGAGAGAGAGAGACAGAGATAGTGGAAAAGGGGAAGAGAGAGGGTGAGGAACAGGGGGGAGAGAGGGAGAGATACAGGGGGAAGAGAGAGGGAGAGGAACATGGGAAAGAGAGAGGGAGAGGGACAGGGGGAAGAGAGAGGGAGAGGAACAGGGGGAAGAGAGAGGGAGAGGAACAGGGGGAAGAGAGAGGGAGAGGAACAGGGGGTAGTGAGAGGGAGTGGAACAGAGGGAAGAGAGAGGGAGAGGAACAGGGGGAAGAGAGAGGGAGAGGAACAGGGGGAAGAGAGAGGGAGAGGAACAGGGGGAAGAGAGAGGGAGAGGAACAGGGGGTAGTGAGAGGGAGAGGAACAGGGGGAAGAGAGAGTGAGAGGAACAGGGGGAAGAGAGAAGGAGAGGAACAGGGGGAAGAGAGAGGGAGAGGAACGGGGGGAAGAGAGAGGGAGAGGAACGGGGGGAAGAGAGAAGGAGAGGAACAGGGGGAAGAGAGAGGGAGAGGAACAGGGGGAAGAGAGAGGGAGAGGAACAGGGGGGAGAGAGAGGGAGAGGAACAGGGGGAAGAGAGAGGGAGAGGAACAGGGGGAAGAGAGAGGGAGAGGAACAGGGGGGAGAGAGAGGGAGAGGAACAGGGGGAAGAGAGAGGGAGAGGAACAGGGGGAAGAGAGAGGGAGAGGAACAGGGGGAAGAGAGAGGGAGAGGAACAGGGGGAAGAGAGAGGGAGAGGAACAGGGGGTAGAGAGAGGGAGAGGAACAGGGGGAAGAAAGAGGGAGAGGAACAGGGGGTAGAGAGAGGGAGAGGAACAGGGGGGAGAGAGAGGGAGAGGAACAGGGGGAAGAGAGAGGGAGAGGAACAGGGGGGAGAGAGAGGGAGAGGGACATGGGGAAGAGAGAGGGAGAGGAACAGGGGGAAGAGAGAGGGAGAGGAACAGGGGGTAGTGAGAGGGAGAGGAACAGGGGGAAGAGAGAGTGAGAGGAACAGGGGGAAGAGAGAGGGAGAGGAACAGGGGGGAGAGAGAGGGAGAGGAACAGGGGGAAGAGAGAGGGAGAGGAACGGGGGGAAGAGAGAGGGAGAGGAACGGGGGGAAGAGAGAAGGAGAGGGACAGGGTGTAGTGAGAGGGAGAGGAACAGGGGGAAGAGAGAGTGAGAGGAACAGGGGGAAGAGAGAGGGAGAGGAACAGGGGGGAGAGAGAGGGAGAGGAACAGGGGGAAGAGAGAGGGAGAGGAACGGGGGGAAGAGAGAGGGAGAGGAACGGGGGGAAGAGAGAAGGAGAGGGACAGGGTGTAGTGAGAGGGAGAGGAACAGGGGGAAGAGAGAGGGAGAGGGACAGGGTGTAGTGAGAGGGAGAGGAACAGGGGGAAGAGAGAAGGAGAGGAACAAGGGGGAGAGAGAGGGAGAGGAACAGGGGGAAGAGAGAAGGAGAGGAACAAGGGGGAGAGAGAGGGAGAGGAACAGGGGGAAGAGAGAAGGAGAGGAACAAGGGGGAGAGAGAGGGAGAGGAACAAGGGGGAGAGAGAGGGAGAGGAACAGGGGGAAGAGAGAGGGAGAGTGTTTCAGGAATGCAGCACACAGTAAAACCTTCTCTCTGCCACACAGAACCTTATAAGGCCCACAAGCACCCAACCCAATCCATGGAAGCAAAGCCTGCCGAGGAATTCGACAGAACCAAAATAAAGTCAACATTTATTCAGTGTTGGAGAAAACGCTACGCAGCAGAATATGAAAGGAGCAAGGGCTGAAAAGACGCAACAGTGCTGTGTTTTTGTTGGGTGGATGGAGGTGTTATTAGCTGGCCTGGGTTTAGGGTGGGAGGAGTCAAGTTTATTATTCATATGCACAGGATACACATGGTGTACACAGTCCAATGGAATACAAGAGGACTTTGTGTCAGAGGAGACTGGTAGGGAGAGGGAGATGGAGAGAGGGGGAGAGTGAAAGTGGGGTAAGAAGGGAGCAAGCGATGGAGAGATAGGGATAAAAAGAGATGGGTGTGACTGGAGAGAAAGAAGAGAGAGAGAAAGGGGTGGGGGGACTTGTACTTGTGCCCACAGCAGCCCACCTCAGAGCAAAGGAGAACAGAGGCAGGGCGTTAGAGAGGTGGAGAGAGGTGGGATTGACAACACATGCTGAACAGATGTTTAACATCCCTCCTGGCCCACCCTCCCAGACCAAAGAGGTGAGGGGGAAGAGGAGAGTAGAGGGGGAGGAGGGGAGTAGCGGGGGAAGAGGGTACGGGGAAGAGGGGGAAGAGGAGAGTAGCGGGGGAAGATGAGTGTAGCGATGGAAGAGGAGAGTAGTGGGGGAAGAGGGCACGGGGAAGAGGGGGAAGAGGAGAGTAGCGGGGGAAGAGGCGACAGGGAAGAGGGGAAGATGAGAGTAGCGGGGGAAGATGAGTGTAGCGGGGGAAGACGAGAATAGCGGGGGAAGAGGGCACGGGTAAGAGGGCACGGGAAGAGGGGGGAGATGAGAGTAGCGGGGGAAGAAGAGAGTAGCGGGGGAAGAAGAGAGTAGCGGGGGAAGATGAGAGTAGCGGGGGAAGAAGAGAGTAGCGGGGGAAGATGAGAGTAGTGGGGGAAGATGAGAGTAGTGGGGGAAGATGAGAGTAGCGGGGGAAGTAGAGAGTAGCGGGGGAAGATGAGAGTAGCGGGGGAAGATGAGAGTAGCGGGGGAGGAGGGGACGGGGAAGAGGGATCTTCTTCCTGTCTGTGCCAGGGGACTAATATTACTCACTCCACCCTGCATGTTACATTGCAGCTCCACTATACACTCTACATGTTGCTTTGCCATCAGCATCGTATTGATGTGATGTTCTGCCTGCTACACAGAGTTGTTTTTAGAGCGTAAAGGACTAGAGGGGAAGAGCCTCTTTATTCTATGTTCTCCTACAGTACTGCACCATATTCATCGATCATGAGTACAATAGCTTCGGTCCGGTTTTTCGCAAGTACTCATTAAGTAGTTGCTAGTGGTCGTACTAAAAGATTGTACACAAGTTGCTTTTGTTTACATTGTGAACAGTCAATGTAGCTACCTAGCTAGAGTTGTGTCCGCTAGTAGCTTGTTGACTTCATAAGTCATAGTAAAATAACCAGTGGTGTACAGTGGAGGCCACATGCAAACAAAACGCTGCCATTGGACGTGACGCAACACGAGCCCAACACAGGCAGTATAGCATCTTTTATTCATTTCAAAGGAAGAATTCCCTCAATGGCTGTTGGCCAATGGCTGTAGTGTAGCAGGGCCGTTGGGGTCAGAGTTAGGGTTAGCATTGGGGTTAAGATTGGGATTAGGTTTGAATCTTAAAATAATATGTTTATCTAACTCGAAGTAAAACGTTAACCCAACTCAATTGAATAAATTAGTTTACCCAAATCAAAATAATAAAAAAAACTAACAATTGAATCCAATTCAAATTGATAGTTAAAACTCAAAATAATCAATATGTGTACCCAATTGAAAATGATAGGTTTAAATTAATTACTGGGTAAATACTTACATATGCCAGCAAGGGGCAATCAGTTAACCAAACTCAAATCAATCAATTAATGTACCCAACTGAATATAATAATAATTATTATTATATTAATAATAATTTTATCAAACTTAAAATAATATGTTATCAAGGGGAAATTACAGGGAAATGTAGGAAATGGCAGAAAGGAAGAAATGCTAACTCTAGGGTTATTGTTAGAATTAAGGTTAGGTTTATATGCCAAGATTAAGGTTAGGTTTAGGGCTATATTGCACATTTCACCAACCAGTTACAACCGAACTGTTAAGTTCATGGTACTTCTGTAAAAAAAAACTATTCGTTATTAAAACTGTTTATACACTTACAGCCCGGGAGTGTAGGTTTATACACTTACAGCCAGGGAGTGTAGGTTTATACACTTACAGCCAGGGAGTCTAGGTTTATACACTTACAGCCAGGGAGTGTAGGTTTATACACTTACAGCCAGGGAGTGTAGGTTTATACACTTACAGCCAGGGAGTCTAGGTTTATACACTTACAGCCAGGGAGTGTAGGTTTATACACTTACAGCCAGGGAGTGTAGGTTTATACACTTACAGCCAGGGAGTGTAGGTTTATACACTTACAGCCAGGGAGTGTAGGTTTATACACTTACAGCCCGGGAGTGTAGGTGTAGGTTTATACACTTACAGCCAGGGAGTGTAGGTTTATACACTTACAGCCAGGGAGTGTAGGTTTATACACTTACAGCCAGGGAGTGTAGGTTTATACACTTACAGCCCGGGAGTGTAGGTGTAGGTTTATACACTTACAGCCAGGGAGTGTAGGTTTATACACTTACAGCCAGGGAGTGTAGGTTTATACACTTACAGCCAGGGAGTGTAGGTTTATACACTTACAGCCCGGGAGTGTAGGTGTAGGTTTATACACTTACAGCCAGGGAGTGTAGGTTTATACACTTACAGCCAGGGAGTCTAGGTTTATACACTTACAGCCCGGGAGTGTAGGTTTATACACTTACAGCCAGGGAGTCTAGGTTTATACACTTACAGCCAGGGAGTCTAGGTTTATACACTTACAGCCAGGGAGTCTAGGTTTATACACTTACAGCCAGGGAGTATAGGTTTATACACTTACAGCCCGGGAGTCTAGGTTTATACACTTACAGCCCGGGAGTCTAGGTTTATACACTTACAGCCAGGGAGTGTAGGTTTATACACTTACAGCCAGGGAGTCTAGGTTTATACACTTACAGCCCGGGAGTGTAGGTTTATACACTTACAGCCAGGGAGTCTAGGTTTATACACTTACAGCCAGGGAGTGTAGGTTTATACACTTACAGCCAGGGAGTGTAGGTTTATACACTTACAGCCCGGGAGTGTAGGTGTAGGT
>NC_074678.1:6232484-6312484 GCF_029448725.1 Salvelinus fontinalis | reverse complement strand
GCTCGGTGCTCCTTTTCCTGTAGTCCACAATCATCTCCTTAGTCTTGGTTACGTTGAGGGATAGGTTGTTATTCTGGCACCACCCGGCCAGGTCTCTGACCTCCTCCCTATAGGCTGTCTCGTCGTTGTCGGTGATCAGGCCTACCACTGTTATGTCGTCTGCAAACTTAATGATGGTGTTGGAGTCGTGCCTGGCCGTGCAGTTATGAGTAAACAGGGAGTACAGGAGGGGACTGAGCAAGCACCCCTGAGGGGCCCCAGTGTTGAGGATCAGTGTGGTGGATGTGTTGTTACCTACCCTTACCACCTGGGTGTGGCCTGTCAGGAAGTCCAGGATCCAGTTGCAGAGGGAGGTGTTTAGTCCCAGGGTCCTTAGCTTAGTGATGAGCTTTGAGGGTACTATGGTGTTGAACGCTGAGCTGTGGTCAATGAATAGCATTCTCACATAGGTGTTCCTTTTGTCCAGGTGGGAAAGGGCAGTGTGGAGTGCGATAGAGATTGCATCATCTGTGGATCTGTTTGGGTGGTGTGCAAATTGGAGTGGGTCTAGGGTTTCTGGGATAATGGAGTTGATGTGAGCTAGTACCAGCCTTTCAAAGCACTGCATGGCTACGGACATGAGTGCTACGGGTCTGGTGTCATTTAGGCAGGTTGCCTTTGTGTTCTTGGACACAGGGTCTATGGTGGTCTGCTTGAAAAATGTTGTTGTTACAGACTCAATCAGGGACATGTTGAAAATGTCAGTGAAGACACCTGCCAGTTGGTCAGCACATGCCCGGAGCACACGTCCTGGTAATCCGTCTGGCCCCGCAGCCGTGTGTATGTTGACCTGTTTAAACGTCTTACTCGTGTCGGCTACGGAGAGCGTGATCACACAGTCGTCCGGAACAGCTGATGCTCTCATGCATGCCTCAGTGTTGCTTGCCTCGAAGCGGGCATAGAAGTGATTTACCTTGTCTGGTAGGCTCATGTCACTGTGCAGCTCACGGCTTTGCTTCCCTTTGTAGTCTGTAATAGTTTGCAAGCCCTGCCACATCCAACGAGCGTCAGAGCCGGTGTAATATGATTCAATCTTAGCCCTGTATTGACGCTTTGCCTGTTTGATGGTTTGTCGCAGGGCATAGCGGGATTTCTTGTAAGCTTCCGGGTTAGAGTCCCGCACCTTGAAAGCGGCAGCTCTACCCTTCACCTCAATGCGAATGTTGCCTGTAATCCATGGCTTCTGGTTGGGGTATGTACGTACAGTCACTGTGGGGACGACGTCCTCGATGCACTTATTGATAAAGCCAGTGACTGATGGGGTGTACTCCTCAATGTCATCGGAAGAATCCCGGAACATGTTCCAGTCTGTGATAGCAAAACAGTCCTGTAGTTTAGCATCTGCTTCATCTGACCACTTTTTTATAGACCGAGTCACTGGTGCTTCCTACTTTAATTTTTTCTTGTAAGCAGGAATCAGGAGGATAGAGTTGTGGTCAGATTTACCGAATGGAGGGCGAGGGAGACCTTTGTACGCATCTCTGTGTGTGGAGTACAGGTGATCTAGAATTTTTTCCCCTCTGGTTGCACATTTAACATGTTGATAGAGATTTGGTAGAACTGATTTAAGTTTACCTGCGTTAAAGTCTCCGGCCACTAGGAGCGCTGCCTCTGGGTGAGTGGTTTCCTGTTTGCTTATTTCCTTATACAGCTGACTGAGTGCGGTCTTAGTGCCAGCATCTGATTGTGGTGGTAAATAAACAGCCACGAAAAGTATAGTTGAGAACTCTCTAGGCAAGTAGTGTGGCCTGCAATTTATCACAATATACTCTACTTCAGACGAGCAAAATCTAGAGACTTCCTTAGATTTCGTGCACCAGCTGTTGTTTACAAATATGCACAGACCGCCCCCCCTCCCGTCTTACCAGAGAGTGCTGTTCTATCCTGCCGGTGCAGCGTATATCCCGCTAGCTGCATATCCATGTCGTCATTCAGCCACGATTCCGTGAAACATAGGATATTACAGTTTTTGATGTCCTGTTGCTAGGATATTCGTGATCGTACCTGGTCTAATTTATTGTCCAATGATTGCATGTTGGCGAGTAATATTGACGGTAACGGCAGCTTTCCTACTCGCCTTCTGCGGGTCCTGACGAGGCATCCGGCTCTACTTCCTCTGCGTCGCTTCCTTATGCGAACAATTGGGATGTCGGCCCTGCCGGGTGTTTGGAGAATATCGTGTGAGTCCTGCTTGTTGTTGAGAAAATATTTGTCTAATCCGAGGTGAGTGATCGCTGTCCTGATATCCAGAAGCTATTTTCTTCCGTAATACGGTTGCAGAAACATTATGTACAAAATAAGTTACAAATAACACGAAACAAAACACATAATAGCACAATTGGTTGGGCGACCGTAAAACTGCTGCCATTTCTTCCAGCACCATTTTAGAACAGAGTCAGAGTTACTAGTCAGAGTTACTAGTCAGAGTTACTAATCAGAGTTACTAGTCAGAGTTACTTGTCAGAGTTACCAGTCAGAGTTACCAATCAGAGTTACTAGTCAGAGTTACTAGTCAGAGTTACTAGTCAGAGTTACTAGTCAGAGTTACTAATCAGAGTTACTAGTCAGAGTTACTAGTCAGAGTTACTAGTCAGAGTTACTAATCAGAGTTACTAGTCAGAGTTACTAATCAGAGTTACTAGTCAGAGTTACTAATCAGAGTTACTAGTCAGAGTTACTAGTCAGAGTTACCAGTCAGAGTTACTAATCAGAGTTACTAATCAGAGTTACCAGTCAGAGTTACCAGTCAGAGTTACCAGTCAGAGTTACCAGTCAGAGTTACCAGTCAGAGTTACCAGTCACTCCTAATGAGACAACAGCACAGGACACTAAAGGAATGTTTTACATACTGTACTGTTTTCCTGTCTCTTGTTACAGGTGCTCTGCTTCTATCTCTAGAATTATACATCAGGTTGCTGCTTAGACAACACACACATTACTGACGCATTGCCAGCTACATGGACACCTCTCTAGAATAGAAACACCTCCTCTCATACTGTACACTGAGTCTGATGTAAGAACAGAGGGAGAGGAAGAGGAATGGAGAAGGAGTAGGAGAGAGAGAGGGAGAGAGAGAGGGAGAGAGAGAGAGAACGAGAGAGGGCGGGAGGGAGGGAAGGAGAGAGAGAAAGGGAGGGAGGGAGGGAGGGAGGGAGGGAAGGAGAGAGAGAAAGGGAGGGAGGGAGGGAGGGAGGGAGGGAGGGAGGGAGAGAACGAGAGAGGGCGGGAGGGAGGGAAGGAGGGAGGGAAGGAGGAAAGGGAGAGAGGGAGTGAGGGAGGGAGAGAGAGAAAGGGAATGAGGGAGTTGGAGAGGGAGAGGGAGCGTAAGATAGGGGGAGGGAGTGGTAGAGGGAGAGAGAGGGAGAGGGAGAGAGAGGGAGAGGGAGAGAGAGAAAGTGGACAGAGACTGTGCTCTCAGGAGTAAGAGGGACAGAGTGGCAGACCATCCCTGGCGTGCCATTGGCTGCGGAAGGCATAGCAGGTGTCCTATCCTGTGTCGGGTGCTCTGAGTTTAGCAGGGATTAGGGAGGTGAGGCTGGGTGTTCCTGGGGAGATCCCCTCACACCAGGCTATGGATTAGCTCTCTCCCTGGGCTGAGATCTGGCATGGCTCCCTGGTCCTGCTACCATCACAATGTGATCAGTGCAGACAAAAATGACGCGATCTGACGTAAGACAATGGCGTAGCCTCAAATTGCTCCACACCAGGCTGCACCAACGTCAATGACAGCTGGGACAGACAGACAGTAGAGCAGCAAAACATTTTTATTTTACTTAGCTAGGCAAGTCCATTAAGAACAAATTCTTATTTTCAATGACAGCCTAGGAACAATGGGTTAACTGCCTTGCTCAGGGGCAGAACGACAGATTTTTACCTTGTCAGCTCAGGGATTTGGTCTTGCAACCTTCTGGTTACTGGTCCAACACTCTAACCACTAGGCTGCCTGCCTCTAACCACTAGGCTGCCTGCCTCTAACCACTAGGCTGCCTGCCTCTAACCACTAGGCCGCCTGTCTCTAACCACTAGGCCGCCTGTCTCTAACCACTAGGCCGCCTGTCTCTAACCACTAGGCCGCCTGTCTCTAACCACTAGGCCGCCTGTCTCTAACCACTAGGCCGCCTGTCTCTAACCACTAGGCCGCCTGTCTCTAACCACTAGGCCGCCTGTCTCTAACCACTAGGCCGCCTGTCTCTAACTACTAGGCCGCCTGCCTCTAACCACTAGGCTCCCTGCCACCCAGATAAAGCATCACAATAAGCAGTATAATGTGAAAAACAGAACACTGTCAGAGAGAGAAGCTGGTATCCAAATGCTGATTTCATAAATTTAACAAGGCAAGTCAATTAAGAGCATATTCTTATTTACAACAACAGTCTACCCCGGGGCCAATTGTGCGCCACCCTACAGGACTCCCAATCACAGCCGGATGTGATGCAGCTTGGATTCGAACCAGGGACTGCAATTACACTTCTTCCACTAAGATGCAGTGCCTTAGACCACTGCGCCACTCGGCCTTTAGTTTGCCTTTAGTTTGCCTTTACTTTGTCTTTAGTTTGCCTTTAGTTTGGCTTTAGTTTGTCTTTTGTTTGTCTTTAGTTTGTCTTTAGTTTGTCTTTAGTTTGCCTTTAGTTTGCCTTTAGTTTGCCTTTAGTTTGCCTTTAGTTTGCCTTTAGTTTGCCTTTAGTTTGCCTTTAGTTTGCCTTTAGTTTGCCTTTAGTTTGCCTTTAGTTTGCCTTTAGTTTGCCTTTAGTTTGCCTTTAGTTTGCCTTTAGTTTGCCTTTAGTTTGCCTTCAGTTTGCCTTCAGTTTGGCTTTAGTTTGCCTTTAGTTTGCCTTTAGTTTGCCTTTAGTTTGCCATTCTCCAAAAGTTGGACTGAAATGTCACTTCTATCTCACATAACCTCAATCTTCGAGCAAATGTTTTCGACACATCAACTTTGTCACTTACTGCCCTGCAAGACTGTTGAGACTCCAGCTCACACCTTAATGCAGCAACACACACTCACACACACCTTCACACACCCACACATTCATATTCACACACACATTGTCACATTTACACACACCATCATCAACAGATAAACCGCCGCAAACATGACACACACACACACACACACACACACACACACACACACACACACACACACACACACACACACACACACACACACACACACACACACACACACACACACACACACACACACACACACACACAACCCTCGTGGCCAAATTTTCTCGCCTATCTAGTCCCACTCACGTGTCTCTCCCCTCTGTCTCTATCTGCCCTGTCTCAGACCAGCCTAGCCCTCCAATCACATGCCCTGAACCAACTCTCTCTCAGCCAATCACTGCCTAGTTGCTAGGTTAGAGGACCATCTATATCCTGTCCATGCTATTTGCTGAACGTGAATCTTACAGTCTAAACAAAAGATTACGTGACACAAACAAAAACAAACAGAGTTGGGCGGGCGCCCCTAAAATAAGATAGGACTGTGGTTCTCACACTAATGAAAGATTATTGATGTTACGTTGTAAATAGCTCTGTGGCAGGGCATCCACTGTTTTCTCTCACATGCCAGGGGAGCTGCATTAGCGCACTGTACGAACTGCAAAGGCAGATAGACAGGCAGGAGACAGATAGACAGAGACCGACGAACAGGAGACAGTGGCCACAAGGTGGCGCTCTTAGTGTCGTGTAGTGGGCAGTACGGCGATTCGATGGTAACATAGTCTCTCTGTGTGAGATCCACGGAGACACAGATACTCACTGAACCTTAATGCACAGTATACACACAAACACACAACATTATACAGTGTCCTGAACAAGTATTTAGACGCTTTCATTTCATTTAGTAATGCATTTTTTATTTATCTTAAAAATATATCATTTTTCTTCCACTTTGACATTACAGAGTATTTTGTGTAGATTGTTGACAAAAAAAAAGAGAAATAAATCAATTTGAATCCCACTTTGTAACACAATAAAATGTGAAGAAATCCAAGGGGTCTGAATACTTTTGCAAGACACTGTATACCCTGGAACATGCTGTGTACTACTCATGGTCATAGTGCAAGGATTTGAGCTCAGCAACACACACTATTTCATAAGTAAACGCCCCTAATGGTACTGGTTCCCATCTCCACCCACAGTCCAACCTGGACTCAGAGGTAGACGTAACACTGAAATGTGTACAATATGTTACGTTTGGGATGGTAGGTATACGTTTGTAGTTGTCCAGAGTTTGGGGTTAAGGTTAGGTTTAAGGTTAAGAGTTAGGTTAAAGGGTTAAGGTTAAGGGAAGGGTTATCTAACATGCTAAGCAGTTGCAAAGTTGGTCATTTTCTAAAATGCTTAAGTTGTTCGTGATAGGATTCAAACACGCAACTTTTGGGTTGCTAGACGTTCGCATTATACACCTAACCATCCGCCCCGACCAACCAACCTCCTTTCGTTTTTTGCTTAAGTAACCTTCTGTCTTATGAAACCATACCGAACATAACATATCATACTAATTTGAGTGTTCCGGATTTTCTTTTACTGTGTTACGTCTAGTCTATGAGACCGGTCTGCACAGTCAACCCTGCTCAGAGCCAACGCAGCTCGACACCACCACTAGTGAAACAGGGGAAGAAGAGGGAAAACATACAACACTCTAATATCTGGTACTGCTCTCTCCTTTCCCACTCCTTTCGTTTTGTTTCGTTGCATTTTCTTCCCTCTCCTCTCCTCCCCACCCTTTCTTTCATCTCTTTCTCCTCTCCCTCTCCTGTCTCTGAGTTCCCAGCTCAGCGGGGCGCTACAGGTGTCCTCGCCGTGCCCCCTGTCTGTGGCTGATTCTGACGGGATGAAATATGAAAGGCAGAAATATATTTCCTCTGATGTTTTTTTTTCATGGCCTCTCTCTCCCGCACTGGGCACATACAGGGGGGAGAGGGGGGATAGAGGGGGATAGAGGGACCCCCCCCCCCCACCCCCCCACATAGCCGTGGATGCAGGGGTCCGTGCTTGAAAGGCTCGGTGGTAGCAGCAGGTGCCGTGGGGTCCGCCAGCACCGGAACAGGGGTCGCTGTGAACGGGAGTTCAGTCTTTTGAAGAAGTGCCTGGTTTGTCGTGGAATTTGGGAGTTCTGACTGAGTAGTGTACAAATGAGTGAATCCCTGGTTCTCTACTGGCTATGTGTTGGTAGCGGGGAGAGCAGATTGATAGAAGCCTAGGACAGATACAAACCATGACTGACTGACCAGACGGCATCATATGACTTGGACTGAGGACATAGGAAATCACCCTAGACTTCTCTTTGTAAACAACATAGTGAGGCCTCACTTCATAATGTGGACTAATAGTCTACACCACTTGAGCCTCTATTCAATCTGGATCACTAAAGCTTTACAGATTGCACAATGTAAATGTTAAGGTCATTTCAGATTGAGCTGACATATGCAGAATTTACCGCAGTGTTTCCCAACTCCAGTCCTCCAGGAGAAAAATACCTGATTCAACGTGTCAAGGGCTTGATGATTAGCTGACACGTTGAATCAGGTGTGTGCTGTTGGGGGTACTGGAGGACGGGAGTTGTTAAACCCTGATTTACTGTGAGTGCTGTCTCCAATAACGCCGCGAGAACATTGCCTTTAACTTTCAATCACGCTGTAAAGCTGAACTTGAATACGATATGGCTTGAATACAGCCCTTGGTTGGATATAATAGAATTGTTTTTGGTGAGTTGGAGATTGCGCTGTTGTTTTTTAAATGTATGAAATGTGCTGTAAAAATATCTAACTTCCTGATCATTCTTAAAAACAAGAAGAAGAGAGAGCTCTCTATCCCCCTGCTGTCTGTTAGTGAATCAGCTGAAAATGTGACAGCTTTATCTTAGCTTATGGCCCCTGAGACAATGTGTAATGTACACTGACGCCTCGTTACGTGTGGTTACTCACAGCTCCCATTGTTTCAATTCAGTGTCTCGTCAGGAAAGATGCACTTCCCATCTCATTCAGCGACATACAGCAGCAGAGAATAAATGGGAGAAACACACAATGCCCGCATCTGGGATCTATTGTGAGTGAACACACTTGCTATTTTAGCGCGGCACGCAGACAACACAAAGGGTGTCCTGTTGCGTTGTGCCTCTCTGGCCAATTATCATATTGGTGAACATTCACAACCACCGGGATGTAAATTACCCTGTGTAAAAACGTCATTACTGCCGTTCCAAGTCACTGCATGGTTTTACTGTTAATTAAAATTCCATTTACGGGACACAGGGAGAGAAAGAAATCTGCTGTTTCAACACTTTGGGACATATAATGAATGCTTTATGAAATGAAGGAATGAAAAGAACCAAAGAAAACATATAAGTGGGATGTGGGATGGACATGGAAGCTGTTGGCCATTGCTGGGACATTTTTAAGAGTTGCTTTAAGGCTTCATATGCTGTTGGCAGGAGTTTACAGTCCTATATTTCACACTTAGGAACTGGCTTTCTCCACCTCCCCTGCCTCCCCCTCTTCCTCCTCCTCCTCTTCCTCAACCTCTCCCTCCCTCCCCCTTCCACCCTCTCCTCCTCCCTTCCCCTCAACCTCCCCATTCCCCCTCTTCCTCCTCCTCCCCAAACCCCTCCTCCTCCCCCTCCCTCTCCTCCTCCCCCCTCCCCCTCCTCCTCAACCTATTCCTCCCCAAACCCCCTCTTCCTCCCCCTCTTCTTCCTCCTCCCCTCCCCCACCTTCTCCCCTTCGTCCTCCTCCTCCTCCCCCTATGCCTCCACCTCTTCCTCCTCCTCTTCCTCCCCCTCTAAATCAGGCATCTAACAGGTTTTAGAGGGACCTGTCCTTTAGGGGGCGACAACAATATAATCAATGAATGGGAATCAATTAAAAAAGATGCATGGCTGGCCAGGACTAGAGGAGGTATATGGGTTTCTAAGTACTGCAGTATTACTCCCTGTCTCCCTGTAAAGAATTGTCTAGTCGGGGGCTGAACGGCGTTGACCACCTCCTCCCTCTGCTCAGGCCATGTGGTTCTCTCTCGACTGTCGCTCCATCTGTTGGAGCCTTGAAACAACAAAACGTTCAACTCTTGCCGAAAATCGTAGCCCAGACCTACTCTGTCATATAGCCCAGCTGTTTTATTTGATTCTTGTTTGTTTTATTTGATTATTGTTCTTGTTTCAAGCGCTTTGAGATTATTTCTGTAATGAAAAGTGCTCTAGATGTTGAATAAATTATTATTATTACTTGTCTACTGCATGTGTGAGCCAACATGGCTGCAATGCATGGCTAGGTTTATATGTGACGGAGAGAGATGTGTGTGTGTGTGTGTGTCGGTGGCACCTTAATTAGGGAGGACGGGTTAATAGTAATGTCTGGAACGGAGTAAATAGAATGGTAGCCAACACATCAAACACATGGTTTCTATGGTTTCCATGTGTTTGATGCCATTCCATTTATTCCATTCCAGACAATGTTATGAGCCGTCCTCCCCTCAGCAGACTCCTGTGCTGTGTGTGCAAACCATAAAGACTTTCTTTTTGTCCAACCTTGATTGTATAAGGGCAGTTCAATTGAATTTTCTGTGAGCTTTCTACTCTATATTGGGCCACATGTTTTCATTTAAACACACAGTTATTGTGTCTGTAATTGCTACTGAATAATTAGTTTGTGGTAACAGAAAAGCAATACAGTACCCTGCAGTAAGGCCATAAAGCTGCGGTTTAGGGTGTTAGATACTGCCAAACCATTAACCCTTTAGGAACCTTGTGTGCGCACACTAGACATACTATTACAAAGGGAACAGTGGAGGATTGAATATGTCCTTTGCAGACGAGTGCCACATAGTGAAATGTGGACTCCAAGAGGTCACTGGTTCCCATGTCTCGAATGACCAGGTAAAATAGTATTATTCACTGATTGGGGGACTTTGAGAAAGGTAATGTTTTTGTACATCAATCATAAGTTCTACCACGCTTTATATCGTTTGAATAGTTTTTTTCTTTACCATACCCTAATTATAAAGTTGCAACTGGATTTAGTGGAGTAGTCTAGTGGGTGATGTCTTTGAATGTGCTTGAATCAACCATCTGCAGGAATAAAGTTGTGTTTTTTGCTGATTTCAGACGTTTTACATTGACCTCTCAATAACCCTCATTATTTCACACCCTCGACAGAGCTGAGACAGGCAGACAAACCTCCCGTGTACCCAGTCAAACACAGAGCCCTTAACTCCACTGTCAGTTATATCAGATGTGACTTTGGGAAGGGGTGAAAGTCTGGTTCAGTGAGTCTACTACTCTCCTACATGAAAGTGTGAAACTCGTAATCGTTCAATTGGGTTAGTGAAGTCGGTTGGGCAGGGCAGGGGGGGCTACGGTCTCGTTGTCGGCCATCCGTCTCAAAACGGCTCTCTTATCAAAGACACACACCAGTCTGGGGCTCAGTATCTGTCTGTCATAGCAACCATCATCTGACAGTTTTTAATTATCCCCTCAGAGACCATATTTTGTGTGTGTGTGTGTGTGTGTGTGTGTGTGTGTGTGTGTGTGTGTGTGTGTGTGTGTGTGTGTGTGTGTGTGTGTGTGTGTGTGTGTGTGTGTGTGTGTGTGTGTGTGTGTGTGTGTGTGTGTGTGTGTGTGTGTGTGTGTGTGTGTGTGTGTGTGTCTAACCTCATTAGATATTGCAGCAGGGACTTGGATAACCTCTCGTCTCCCTTCCTTTCCCCCGTCCTCTGTCACTTATTTCTCTCTCTTTCTCAAATCAGTTATTTTCGAAAATTTGACAAACGCAGGAGTCAAACTCCGGTCACCAGTGCTGCTGTGTTTGGTATTGGCAGGGGCTGGGAGCAGACTGAGAGCGTATCAAATCCACTATTTTCATCTTCACACATTTGACATAAGGCGAACAGCATGTTTCCTTTTGAATGTGGGTTCATATTGAGGCCACAGAGATAATGATAGAGGAACTCTGAGTGTCAACAAGTAGTTCTTTCTGAGTCCTGTGGGTTGCTGGGAGGTTGTGTGCTATATTATTAGTTGCCTGGATGACGTTACCTGTAGACTATCATTAATATCAACATCAACAAAATAACAACTCTAACATGAAATGTGTGCGTCCTCAGTGCAACACGAGCACCAGCGAAGAAGTTTGGATTAAAAAAAACACTGGTGAAGTATGTGTAGTAAGCTCTGTCTCTCTTCAACATCACATTAGCAACTTTCGGGTTTACACTATCCTTACATTTGCCTTGAATATGGTGTAGCCAAAGACACATTCCTGTTTTGTGTGTGTGTATATATTATCGTAAAGTAAATAGCAATAAGGCCCGAGGGGGTATGATACAGAGCATTCCGGAAACTATTCAGACTCCTTGACTTTTTCCACATTTTGTTAAGTTACAGCCTTATTCTATAATTGATTAAATTGTTTTTTTCTCCTCATTAATCTACACACAAAACCCCATAATGACAAAGCAAAAAGATGGTCTAGAAATATTTGGCAAATGTATTTAAAAAGAAAACTGAAATATCACATTTACATAAGTATTCAGACCCTTTAGTCAGTACTTTGTTGAAGCATGTTTGGCAGTGTTTACAGCACCGAGTCTTCTTGGGTGTGACGCTACAAGCTTGACACACCTGTATTTGGGGAGTTTCTCCCATTCTTCTCTGCAGATCCTCTCAAGCTCTGTCAGGTTGGATGGAGAGCATTGCTGCACAGCTATTTTCAGGTCTCTCCAGAAATGTTTGATCGGGTTCAAGTCCGGGTTCTGGCTGGGCCACTCAAGAACATTCAGAGACTTGTCCCGAAGCCACTCCTGTATTGCTTGGCTGTGTGGTTAGGGTCGTTGTCCTGTTGGAAGGTGAACCTTCGCCCCAGTCTGAGGTCCTGAGTGCTCTGGAGCAGGTTTTCATCAAGGATCTCTCTGTACTTTGCACCGATCGTCTTTACCTCGATCCTGACTAGTCTCCCAGTCCCTGCCGCCAAAAAAAACTCCCCACAGGATGATGCTGCCACCACCATGCTTCACCGTAGAGGTGGTGCCAGGTTTACTCCAAACGTAACGCTTGGCATTCAGGCCAAAGAGTTCAATCTTGGTTTCATCAGACCAGAGAATCTTGTTTCTCATGGTCCGAGAGTCTTTAGGTGCATTTTGCCAAACTCCAAGAGGCTGTCATGTGTATTTTACTGAGGAGTGGCTTCCGTCTGGCCACTCTACCATAAAGGCCTGATTGGTGGAGTGCTGCAGAGACGGTCGTCCTCCTGGAAGGTTCTCCTATCTCCACAGAGGAACTCTGGAGCATCTTCAGAGTGACCATTGGGTTCTTGGTCACCTCCCTTCTCACCTGCACCAAACTATACAGAAGCGTCTCACCTGAACCAAACTATACAGGGGCTTCTCACCTGAACCAAACTATACAGGAGCTTCTCACCTAAACCAAACTATACAGGAGCTTCTCACCTGAACAAACTATACAGGAGCTTCTCATCTAAACCAAACTATACAGGAGCTTCTTACCTGAACCAAACTATACAGGAGCTTCTCATCTGAACCAAACTATACAGGAGCTTCTCAACTAAACCAAAATATACAGGAGCTTCTCACTTGAACAAAACTATACAGGAGCTTCACATCTAAACCAAACTATACAGGAGCTTCTCACCTGAATCAAACTATACAGGAGCCTCTCACCTAAACCAAACTATACAGGAGCTTCTCACCTGAATCAAACTATACAGGAGCCTCTCACCTAAACCAAACTATACAGGAGCTTCTCATCTAAACCAAACTATACAGGAGCTTCTCATCTGAACTAAACTATACAGGAGCTTCTCACCTAAACCATATTGTGCATAGTGTTGCTCATTTGACTAATGCAAATGTGCTCAATTTGGCTAACAGAACAAATGCGTTCTACTGCTATTAAGGTAATAAAGGTGATTATTGCAGGAATATGTGGAATTAGAAAGCCATTGCCTTTACACTGTACCACTCAGAAGGACGTGTCCCACTACCTACGGAGGTAGCTTGGGAAACAGATTTATTTCTAGATTTATATCTAGATTTATATCTAGTCTCTTCATGCTACATATGTGTCTTGAAACTAGCTTAGTGTAAAGATACCTTAAAGTGTGGGACTGGTAGAAAAACCAATTCAGTGTCAAGTCTCGGTCACGGTACCTTCCCAATTGAACCAAATAATTATCATAAATCCTCTTCCAATTATAAATACAATTGATTGTTAAACCCAGTAGGTGATGAACAAATCCCCCTGTGGTCGTCTTAATCATCAAATCATTACGTTACGGATCAATGGAAACTCCATTTTTACGAACTCATTCAATAAGAGCAGGGTGAATGTGTCGTGTGTGCACGTGCTTGTGTAAGTGTGTATCCCACTATGCAAGTGTGATAGCAGAATGTGTGGAAGAAGCAGTGAGTTTGTGGCAGCAACAATAACGAGCCATAAAGATTCAACTCCACTACCAATGCCTAGCAAGTAGAACCACAGCATCCATTTTGTGCAAAACGGCTCAGCAGACATAGACTACCACAGTACATTTTTGACATTTTAGTCATTTAGCAGACGCTCTTATCCAGAGCAACTTACAGTAGAGTGCATACATTTTATTACATTTTACATACTGAGACAAGGATATCCCTACCGGCCAAACCCTCCCTAACATTTACATTTACATTTAAGTCATTTAGCAGACGCTCTTATCCAGAGCGACTTACAAATTGGTGCATTCACCTTATGACATCCAGTGGAACAGCCACTTTACAATAGTGCATCTAGATCATTTTAAGGGGGGGGGGGGGGCAGAAGGATTGCTTTATCCTAGGTATTCCTTGAAGAGGTGGGGTTTCAGGTGTCTCCGGAAGGTGGTGATTGACTCCGCTGTCCTGGCGTCGTGAGGGAGTTTGTTCCACCATTGGGGTGCCAGAGCAGCGAACAGTTTTGACTGGGCTGAGCGGGAACTGTACTTCCTCAGTGGTAGGGAGGCGAGCAGGCCAGAGGTGGATGAACGCAGTGCCCTTGTTTGGGTGTAGGGCCTGATCAGAGCCTGAAGGTACTGAGGTGCCGTTCCCCTCACAGCTCCGTAGGCAAGCACCATGGTCTTGTAGCGGATGCGAGCTTCAACTGGAAGCCAGTGGAGAGAGCGGAGGAGCGGGGTGACGTGAGAGAACTTGGGAAGGTTGAACACCAGACGGGCTGCGGCGTTCTGGATGAGTTGTAGGGGTTTAATGGCACAGGCAGGGAGCCCAGCCAACAGCGAGTTGCAGTAATCCAGACGGGAGATGACAAGTGCCTGGATTAGGACCTGCGCCGCTTCCTGTGTGAGGCAGGGTCGTACTCTGCGGATGTTGTAGAGCATGAACCTACAGGAACGGGCCACCGCCTTGATGTTGGTGGAGAACGACAGGGTGTTGTCCAGGATCACGCCAAGGTTCTTAGCGCTCTGGGAGGAGGACACAATGGAGTTGTCAACCGTGATGGCGAGATCATGGAACGGACAGTCCTTCCCCGGGAGGAAGAGCAGCTCCGTCTTGCCGAGGTTCAGCTTGAGGTGGTGATCCGTCATCCACACTGATATGTCTGCCAGACATGCAGAGATGCGATTCGCCACCTGGTCATCAGAAGGGGGAAAGGAGAAGATTAATTGTGTGTCGTCTGCATAGCAATGATAGGAGAGACCATGTGAGGTTATGACAGAGCCAAGTGACTTGGTGTATAGCGAGAATAGGAGAGGGCCTAGAACAGAGCCCTGGGGGACACCAGTGGTGAGAGCGCGTGGTGAGGAGACAGATTCTCGCCACGCCACCTGGTAGGAGCGACCTGTCAGGTAGGACGCAATCCAAGCGTGGGCCGCGCCGGAGATGCCCAACTCGGAGAGGGTGGAGAGGAGGATCTGATGGTTCACAGTATCGAAGGCAGCCGATAGGTCTAGAAGGATGAGAGCAGAGGAGAGAGAGTTAGCTTTAGCAGTGCGGAGCGCCTCCGTGATACAGAGAAGAGCAGTCTCAGTTGAGTGACTAGTCTTGAAACCTGACTGATTTGGATCAAGAAGGTCATTCTGAGAGAGATAGCAGGAGAGCTGGCCAAGGACGGCACGTTCAAGAGTTTTGGAGAGAAAAGAAAGAAGGGATACTGGTCTGTAGTTGTTGAGATCGGAGGGATCGAGTGTAGGTTTTTTCAGAAGGGGTGCAACTCTCGCTCTCTTGAAGACGGAAGGGACGTAGCCAGTGGTCAGGGATGAGTTGATGAGCGAGGTGAGGTAAGGTAGAAGGTCTCCGGAAATGGTCTGGAGAAGAGAGGAGGGGATAGGGTCAAGCGGGCAGGTTGTTGGGCGGCCGGCCGTCACAAGACGCGAGATTTCATCTGGAGAGAGAGGGGAGAAAGAGGTCAAAGCACAGGGTTGGGCAGTGTGAGCAGAACCAGCGGTGTCGTTTGACTTAGCAAACGAGGATCGGATGTCGTCGACCTTCTTTTCAAAATGGTTGACGAAGTCGTCTGCAGAGAGGGAGGAGGGGGGGGGAGGGGGAGGAGGATTCAGGAGGGAGGAGAAGGTGGCAAAGAGCTTCCTAGGGTTAGAGGCAGATGCTTGGAATTTAGAGTGGTAGAAAGTGGCTTTAGCAGCAGAGACAGAAGAGGAAAATGTAGAGAGGAGGGAGTGAAAGGATGCCAGGTCCGCAGGGAGGCGAGTTTTCCTCCATTTCCGCTCGGCTGCCCGGAGCCCTAACGACGCTATGCCAGTTGTGCGTCGCCCCACGGACCTCCCGGTTGCGGCCGGCTGCGACCGAGCCTGGGCGCGAACCCAGCCCAGCCTGGGCACGAACCCAGAGACTCTGGTGGCGCAGCTAGCACTGCGATGCAGTACCCTAGACCACTGCGCCACCCGGGAGGTAGTAGAGAGGTGTGTGTGTAACACAGGAGCGTTGCTAGGATTTGAAGACATTGGAGGCTTAGCCCAAAGCCAGATTCCGGGTTCCAGAGGCATCCTCTCCTGGCAAAACACAAAAAGGAATTTCAACAGTGAATTAATTTGGTTCACTTTGAGATGAACATTGAGAGATTAGAACGTTGAGAGATCAGATCTTTTTCAGGTAACTTGCACTTTCCCACCTGCCATAGTAGACACTGCCAGTACTCAATGACAGTCTCTCTACTCTCTAACACAAACATCTACAGTGTATTGTCAAAAACCTTCATACCAACTTCAAACATAGACTGTGACCTGTCCAATGAGCCAAACTGATTAAAGACTCCCACAGTACCCAAACACCCTTACCCTCTCTCTCACACACACCGTGTAGTAATTATAATCCATAGAGTAACTTTAAGTGATATTCTACTGTGTGCTCACCCTTCCTCTGCCTCTCTCCATCGCTTTCTCTGTGTCGTCTGTTGTTGTCTCTCATCTGCCCTCTTCTTTTGCTGTCTCTTTTGCAGTGGTATAAAGTACTTTAAGTAAAAATACTTTAAAGTACTATTTTGGGGAGGAATCTGTACTTTACTATTTATATTTTTGCAAACTTTTACTTTACTACATTCATAAAGAAAATAATGTACTTTTTACTCCATACATTTTCCCTGACACCCAAAAGCACTCGTTACATTTGACAGGAAAATGGTCCAATTCACACACTTATCAAGAGAACATCCCTGGTCATCCCTACTGCCTCTGATCTGGCGGACTCACTAAACACACATGCTTTTTTTGTAAATTATGTCTGAGTGTTGGAATGTGCCCCTGGCTATCCGTCAATTTTAAAAAAATAGAAAAATTGTGCCGTCTGCTTTGCTATAAGGAATTTGAAATGGTTTATACTTTAACTTTTGACACTTAAGTACATTTTAGCAGTTCCATTTACTTTTGATACCTAAGTATATTTAAAACCAAATACTTTTAGACTTTTACTCAAGTAGTATTTTACTGGGTGACTTTCACTTGAATAATTTTCGATTAAGGTATCTTTACTTTTACTCAAGTATGACAATTGAATACTACTCTTTTACTCAAGTATGACAAGTAAATAGTACACAGTAATTTCACAGGTTTTTTCACCTCACCTGCAAATTCTTTGTAAGCTATGTTTTACTTTTTCACTGTGTGTATTTCACCTGTTTATAATTTGTGCAAATAAATAAAACGAATTAGAATCTATAAAGCAGCTTGAAGTGAACCAGTCTACTGTGTGCCCAACCCACCTATGTTCTCTCTCCATCTGCCCCTGTCCTGTCACTTTCTCTGTGTCTTGTCTGTTGCTGTCTGTGTATTGTCTGTTGCTGTGTCTTGTCTGTTGCTGTCTGTTGCTGTCTGTGTACTGTCTGTTGCTGTGTCTTGTCTGTTGGTGTCTGTTGCTGTCTGTGTCTTGTCTGTTGCTGTCTGCGTCTCGTCTGTTGCTGCCTGTGTAGTGTATGTTGCTGGGTCTTGTCTGTTGGTGTCTGTTGCTGTCGGTGTCTTGTCTGTTGCTGTCTGTGTCTCGTCTGTTGCTGTCTGCGTCTCGTCTGTTGCTGCCTGTGTCTTGTCTGTTGCTATCTGTGTCTTGTCTGTTGCTGTCTGTGTCTTGTCTGTTGCTGTCTGTGTAGTGTCTGTTGCTGCGTCTTGTCTGTTGGTGTCTGTTGCTGTCTGCGTCTTGTCTGTTGCTGTCTGTGTCTTGTCTGTTACTGTTTCCTTTCTCTATCCTCTTCTGTTATGACCTGTTCTGTTCTCCTGGTGTCTCTCTCCATCATGTCCTAGTCTTCTGCTGCTGTCTCTGTGTCTTGTCTGGTGTCTCTCTCCATCATATCCTAGTCTTCTGTTGCTGTCGCTGTGTCTTGTCTGGTGTCTCTCTCCATCATGTCCTAGTCTTCTGTTGCTGTCTCTGTGTCTTGTCTGGTGTCTCTCTCCATCATATCCTAGTCTTCTGTTGCTGTCGCTGTGTCTTGTCTGGTCTCTTTAGTTTTGCAATCCAAAACGGTCAAGGGGATACTGTGGTAGCTTAACTTGTGTTAGGCCTATGTCTGGCTCACCTAAACCACCCTCTTCCCTACCAGTGCTCTACTGGCCTGCTGTTCTCATCTGCCCTCCTCCTTGGATCATCTGAAAGGTAGCAAGGTAGAGGTGCAACATGTCATTAGTTAGTTTTAAAGTTGCTGTATACTGACACAACCAGGGCAACGCAACTGTAAAGAAAAAAATTCAAGTGTCTGCATAAGAGAGCAACACAACTCTAAACATGACAGAGAAGAAGCTACATAGCCCCTAGGCTATATGAATATAAACAGACATGAGCCCCCAAAAATGACCTGTAGAATGGAATAAGTTTTAAGACCTCTGTAATTAATTTAATTTAGTCACTTCTAACAGCTAATGTGCAGTTTTTAGATTACATAACATTTGATGACACATAGCTTAAGGGCCTATGCATTTTTTCAATGTTTTGTTCACCCTTCAATCTAACCACAAAGCTGGCCATCTTTCCCTCTCTCTATCTGGCTGTCTCCCCTTTCCCCTTCTAAGTTCAAGTTGAAGTTTGTTTATCTGTCATATACACATGATATACATTACATGGAGCACACAGTGGAATAAAATGCTTACTTGCAGGTTCACCACTCAACAATACAACAGCAATAGAAAAAGTAAGCAGCTAAGTGAATAAAAAGAGCAAAACAAAATAAAAGCTCAGTTGAATAATTTCACAAAGTAATGAGTAATATATTACCTTTTCAAGTAACTAATCCCAACACTGACCATAACCCTTACCTAACCTTGACCCTAACCTTAGCCCTTAATGTTTAATTGTTCAACTTCAATGGGGTGACATCAGAGTTGAAACATCCCAAGGATCCTTTTTAGAATTTCCCCTTCTGTAGTGCCTGCTACTGCTTAGCGCAGTATGTTGTATTGTTTTGTACATTTTGTACATGTAGATATTGTACTTTCTTTTTTAAACGTATACTGCATAATGCAGGTGATGGGAGATTATGGACTCAATATCAGACTGAAAAAAAAAGATATATATGTATATTTATTTATAATTTTTTATTGGACAATCAAAAGGTATATAACGCTCCGGATGCCCAGGCCTAATGACGCCACTGGTGTAAAAGACCAGAGAAGTATTGATCAGCAGCCATACTGGAGCTGCCTTAACGACACTCTTGTTTTTCTCCTTTATTTAATGGTTGAGTAAACCATTCCCCATCCACCTCATCAACCACACACTGTGGCTAGCAGACACACAACGCAAGCACACATGCACGCACATAATCATGCTTGTGTTACACAAAAGCATTGCACATCCTTAGAGGCAGGTAAGCAGTAGATGAAACACGAGATCCAATCTTCCCACTGTAGGTGTCATCTCCCCTGCACAGAGGTCTTAAGTGAGCTTTAGTGGCGAAGGGGTCCTCTGTGTGCTTCATGAGTGTTGGTGAGCCAGACCTGTCAGTCTGTCATACCCTCGGCTCCTCCCCAGCATGGCTCTCTAGAGCACAGGTGTCAAACTCATTCCATGGAGGGCCGAGTGTCTGCGGGTTTTCGCTCCACCCTTGTACTTGATTGATGAATTAACATCACTAATTAGTTAGGAACTCCCCACACCTGGTTGTCTAGGGCTTTATTGAAAGGAAAGACCAAAAACCTGCAGACACAAGGCCCTCCGTGGAATGAGTTTGACACCCCTGCTCTAGAGGAACCTGGATGGCTGAGCAGAGAGGCCAGAAACTGACACTCTCACAATCTCTCTTCCTTCTATCGCTCTCTCTTCCCAGCTAACAATCGTTCCCACAACTTTAAAGAACATTCCCTTAAGAGTCTCATTAGGTCATTACCTAATGTTTTGATAGGAATGTTCCAGTGATGTGTAAGGGGCGTTTCCAAGAGACCATTCCCTTCATGTCAAACAGAACTCACCCAGAACGTGATTACCGTATTCTATTCGTATTTCATGGGAATGTTGTAAGAATGTTTGTGTCCAGTTTGCTGTGGGTTAGGAGAATATTCCATTAACGTCCCACCAAACATACACAGAACATGGTTGCCATGTTCTCAGAACACAAGATATAAACATACTAGACACATTAATATGAGAACCTTGTTGCCAAGCCAATCAAGGCCCTGATTGGTGAATCACTGACAGCTCTTTTGGCAAGGTCAGGGATACTCACACACAGGGATCCTTAACATAGTGTTTTCCACTGACATATTTGACATAATTACATTGTGCATGTTCATTTATACTGTATTTTATTATGTTGTCACCTGGGATTTGAACTCACAACCTCTTGGTTCACATTATTCCAATCTCCCTGATACTCCACCATGTCCACGTCAGGTATCAGATAATCTGACTATTCCTATCATTGATTTGATTGTCTTATTTCAGCAATTTAAGGGTTTTCTGTCTAGTTGTCTAATGTTGGTGGGGCATATTAACCTGTTTTAATGATACTCCTGAATCACTATGATCAATAAAATAGTTATTTTCTTGATTGTACTTTTAACAGAGCTGAGATTTACTTCAAAGTTATTTCACCCTATTGCTTACACCTATCAAGATGTTTCAGAACTACACAAGTGTCTAAGGTGGAGGGATAGGGTTTGTCCTGGACAGGGCCTAACTACAGTATACTGGCCCAAAAGGTACATGCCCTAGACAGGTCCTACCAACTGTATACTGGCCCAAAAGGCACATGCCCTGGACAAGGCCTACCTACAGTGTACTGGCCCAAAAGGCACATGCCCTGGACAAGGCCTACCTACACTGTACTGGCCCAAAAGCCACATGCCCTGGCCAGGGCTTAACTGCAGAATACTGGCCCAAAAGGCACATGCCCTGGACAGGGCCTAACTACAGTGTACTGGCCCAAAAGACACATGCCCTGGACAAGGCCTAACTACAATGTACTGGCCCAAAAGTTACATGCCCTGGACATGGCCTAACTACAGTGTACTGGCCCAAAAGACACATGCCCTGGACAAGGCCTAACTACAGTATACTGGCCAAAAAGGTACATGCCTTAGACATGGCCTAACTACAGTGTACTGGCCCAAAAGACACATGCCCTGGACAAGGCCTAACTACAGTATACTGGCCCAAAAGGCACATGCCCTGGACATGGCCTAACTACAGGGTACTGGCCCAAAGGCACATGCCCCATAGATATCCCTTATTGGGACAGCTGATAGGGTGTTTGTCACTTTGCTGGTGGCCTGCGTTCGAGACGCGCTAGACTTTATATGTTGTTGTTGTTTTGAATTGTATTTATCAGACATTTCAAACATTTATATGGACATCATGTTAGAACACTTGGAAATAGTATTTATGGATCTTTGTTTATTATCATAATTTGTATTGATTTCTCCTCTTTCGCGCATTTCTGGTACTTTGGCTACCTGCCTTGTGCCTTTGACCTCAAGATGCTTTTTCAGGTTTGATGTGGCGTTTCTGGACGAGGAGATCAAAGCTGCCTCTGTGGAGTTTGCATTTCACTCATATGTTGTTCTCTTTCTCCTCGATTAACTCAAAATAATGGGAGCATTTCCACAAGGAAAATGTTAAGTGGGGTAACAACACAGATGCCATCTTTCTTTGAATTAGGAATGTTAAAGATTGAAATTGATTGACAAGAGCTGATGTGTTCTACATGTTATATGTGGAGTGGATTTCAAAAATTTGGTAGAGAGCTCTCTTTGAAATGCTCAGCTATCTAGAATTGTAGCAATTTCCAATGAGAAACACATTTTAATTGGACCAGGTGTGTTGTAACTGTTGACAAATAGTGACATTTACATACAGTATATTCCTTAGAAAGTGAGAGTAGGGGGATTCCCCTAGCAGGTATTGAACCCAGACCACCAGTAAAGCGACAAACACTGTCCCAATAAGGGATATACCTGGGGCATTTTACCTTTATTTAACGAGGCAAGTCAGTTAAGAACAAATTCTTATTTTCAATGGCAGCCTAGGAACAGTGGGTTAACTGCCTTGTTCATGGGCAGAATGACATATTTTTACCTTGTCAGCTCGAGGATTTGATCATGCAACCTTTCGGTTGCTAGTCCAACGCTCTAACCACTAGGCTACCTGTGCCTTTTGGTCCAGTATAGTGAGACCCTGTCCAGGAGAAACCCTTACCCCTCCTCCCTAGGCACCTGGGTAGATCTGAAACAACTTGATAGGCACTTTAAATAAATCTCAGCTCTGTTAAAAGTCAATAATTTGTTTTATTGATCATAGTGATTCAGGAGCAGTCGAGGCTCATCAGAGGAAGAGGGAAATGTAAATAGTGAAACTTGAAAAAAGGTAACATTTTTAGATAAAACTACACTAAGTATATTCACGTCACCAAATAATTGATTAAAACGCACTGTTTTGCTTCTGAAGGTCTACAATAGCCTCAGCAACACTCTGTAGGGTAGCACCATACTGCAGCCGGAGGACAGATAGCTTCTGTCCTCCTCTGGGTACATTGACTTCAATACAAAACCTAGGAGGCTCATGGTTCTCAGAAATTATGATAACTTCCGGAGGATGTCCTCCAACCTATCAGAGCTCTTGCAGTATGAACTGACATATTGTCCACTCGATCAAAGTATCAGTAAATGCATCTGGTACTGAAAGCATAAGCTACAGCTAGCTAGCACTGCAGTGCATAAAATGTGGTGAGTAGTTGACTCAAAGAGAGAGAAAGACAATAGTTGAACAGTTTTGAACAAAACAATTGCTTACAAAATTAAGGAGAAGCAAGAGAGAGAGCTAGCTATATTTGGTTGTATTTTTTAACTTTCACTTAGCTAGCAAATGCAGGTAGCTAGTTTAGCCTACTCAAATCCAGGAACTGTAAGCTTTTGGTTGTATTAATTTATTACCACTGGGGCCCACCAGTGTATCTGCTAAACTGAGTATGCAGCTAACTAGTCTAGCCTAGCCTACTCAAACAGAGAGGGATGCTATGTTAGCTAACAGTAGCTGGCTATGGCTGTCCAACACTGGAACTCTTCCAAGCAGTGGCGTGCCGTGGGCCTGGGGCCTGGGCCTTCAGTGAGGTACTACACAGTCCCACCCGAATTAATCCACCTCATTATGATGCCATGGCTCTAGAAACTATACATTTAGACAGAAACGCAGTATAACCAGGTGTTGCGTCACCTTGAAATTGACAAATTGACATTTTTGGGTACAGTGTTTACCCAAAAACATGACACAATCAATGAGTCTTTTCAATATTTCCCTTCACCTTTTCATTGTGCAGCTCCGTTGCCCTGCGCGTTTGTTCTTTGAGCTGTAGATCCACTCCGGGGTCCCCAAAAGTTTTCAAAAGCACCATTGCTTGTAAGTGCCCAGCCGTACTTTGGTGTCTCGTTGCTGCCTTGGTTAGACAACTCAAGTTTGCAAAGCCAGTGTGGCTCCAAACACCAAATCGATCACTTGCAAATAATAGGCATTCCCAGCAGTACAGTTTGCAGTGCTTCTCGGAGCCTGTGAGCCATTGACAGTGCTCGTAGTTGAAACTTCGAAAGTGGCGAGCGAACGAAGCACTTCCCGCCTGTGACAGGCTTTGTGACGTCGGGCGACCTCTCCTTACAATGTCTAACTTTTCTTGAAAAGTTCGTCTTGAGAATGGCGTTATAATTATATCCTCGACCAAATCGATATCTTCTCCTCCTTCCGCCATTGTGGGTTGAAAAAACAGCTTAGTAGTACGCGAATTAATTAGTTTATCAAATTCCGTTTCCTAGATCTCCATAGGACCTGCCTCTCAATATTGGTAATCCAATCAAAAGACGTACACGCACTACGCCTGCTAGCTGGCTCCTGTGTAACACTGGAGCCAGCCAGAAGGCGTACAATAGCCAACTCTAAAGCTGATTGGTTGACACAAAATGTTCATTTCCATTCACTATAAGCTACAAGCGCCCGCACTGTTGATTCTGAAGGCCTGAGGGCAGATTTTAGACCCCTGGCAACACATGATGGCTGAATATGATTGGATAAAAGATCTAACATAAAGACCAGCCCTCAAAATCTCAACCTGGGGCTGCAAGCAGTGCAACCAAGAGGAAAGCTATGAAATGAAGAGTATAACTCTTACTCTGGGGAATAATTTAATACATATTTGTGGGAAAATATATTTAAACAATATATATATTCTGATGATGTTTAGGCCAGCAGAGAAGGCCTTGCAGGCCCTGACGGCCCACCACTGCTTCCAAGTCAAGGTAAGCTTTTGGTTGTATTAATTTATTGCAACCGCTGTAACTGCTAAACTGCGTTCTGACTGTAAACTGTACTGCATGCTTGTAGCGGGTTTACTAATGCATTAGTTCTAGTAGTTCTTGTTGACTATCACATGACAATGATGTATGCACACTGTGTGTAGCGGTTAGAGGTCATAATATGAAGGTTTGGCTTGGAAAGGTTTTTCCATCTGGTCACAGACAGCTGGTGTGTTGTGCACTGAAGTCCACAAGCGAAGGGAAAATGTGAGAGGAAGAAAGCACGTAGATAGTTTCGAGAAGGAATTATATATCTAACGGATGTGAAATGGCTAGGTAGTTAGTGGGTACGCGCTAGTAGCGTTTCAATCAGAGACGTCACTTGCTCTGAAACCTAGATGTAGTGTTGCCCCTTGCTCTGCAAGGTCCGCGGCTTTTGTGGAGCGATGGGTAACGACGCTTCGTGGGTGACTGTTGTTGATGTGTGCAGAGGGTCCCTGGTTCGCGCCCGTTTCGGGGCGAGGGGACGGCTTAAAGTTTTACTGTTACATATATACGAGCTAAGTGATCGTGCTGTTTTTATGTGGCTGCTATGAACGTGAACTGTTTGCGTGTTGTCATGGGTGTATTGGTTCCGCCTATTCTTTTGAAAAATGTTTATTAAACGGAAGCGAATGGAATGAAACGGGGATAAACATACCTGAACTGTTTGACTAATGATTACACCCTCGATCAGCTAGATGCAGGCCAGAGTGTGAAAGCGGTATTGAATGTGTCACTGTAGGTCACCTTGATTACTCAAAATTCTCTCAACCTGTTACGTTGTAAACTTTCATTCATAGGCTAGGTTGTAGCAACCGTAATGGGTACAGGGAGATTTCGAGTATCGTATAGTGGCCTAAACCTATCGATGTTACATTGTGCTGGGTGAATGGAATATGAAGGACAGTCATCCAATATGCTGTAATAGGAATACGGTCTTGCTCATGAAAAATAGGATGATCCCCCCCCCCCCTCATCTTAAACGGGGAGTATCATTAAAACAGGTTAATATGCCTCATCAACATTAGACAACGAGACAGAAAACCCTCAAATTGCTGAAATAAGACAATCAAATCAATGACGATAGAATAACTGATACCTGATACGGACATGGTGGCGTAGGAAGAAGATCAGAGAACCATAAACCAAGAGGTTGTGAGTTCAAATTGCAGGTTAGGACATGTTGAATAATAATTATTGTATAAATGAACATGCTCAATGTAACCATATAACCATGTAACCATGTCAGATATGTAAGTTGAAAACTCTGTTAAAAGCACTGTTTGTGAGTATACCTACTGTATGAATGCACAATGTAATCATGTATGTCAAATATGTAGTGTAAGTTGAAAAAGCTGTATGTTAAAAGCACTGTGTGTGAGGATCGTTCACCTTGCTAACAGACAGGAAGACCTGTGAATGAATCAGCAGTTCACCCATCAGGGCCTTGATGGACTTGGCAACAGTAACCAGGCGTGATGTGTAATGAATAACCATTTTTGGGGAGAAGGTTTCTTTGGAACCATCAGGCGATGTCCTGACAACTGATACACATTGATACAAGTCTAGAACATTAATAACTTACGTTCTGAGAACATGGCAACCATGTTCTGTGTATGTTTGGTGGGACGTTGATGGAATATTCTCCTAACCCACAGCAAACTGGACACATGAATGTTCTTGTAACGTCCCATAAAACGCGTCTAGAACATCAACATTCTGAGAACGTTGTAACCACGTTCGAGATCAATTCTGCTTGACTTAGGAAATGTTCTCCTAACTTTAACACCAAAGCATGCTAAAAGGGTTCTCAGAAGGTTTTAGCTAACATTGACAGAATGTTCTCTTAACTAACTGACAACTGAACACTCAAACATTAGGGGAAAATTATGGGTAACATTACAAAAACATTCTCTCTCCCTAGAATGTTAGCTGGGTTGCTCTCTCTCACATACCACAGGGGAGAAACAGCAGAAGCACTTTCCCCTCTCACTTTCCCTTGTGCCCTCTCCCCCCCCCCCCCTCTCTCTCTCACATACCACAGGGGAGAAACAGCAGAAGCACTTTCCCCTCTCACTTTCCCTTGTGCCCCCCCCCCTCTCTCTCTCTGTCTGTCTCTCTCTCTCTCTCTGAAAGTCTCCAATTACACCTCTATGGTGCATCACACCAGCAATTAAACCAATGCTTAATTAAAATAAAACCTACAATAGCGACAAAGATAACAGAGAGAGGGAGCGATGGAGCGAGAGAGAGAGAGAGAGGATGTCAGACATAATGAAACAAAGACGTGATAGTCACACACACACCACGGAAATAAAATAAATACAGATACAACTATTTTCTGTGCAGTAATTGACCTCTGTGTTGGTAATTGATCCCATGACGACAGATAGGGTTGAACAGAAACATTGGGTCATGACCCCTTAAAGAAGGCTGGATGGATGCTGATATGAGGTGATCTGACCCATTCTCCTATACCAGATTACGACCTTTCATCACACAGGAAGCGGTGCAGGTCCTACTCCATGCACTTGTCATCTGCCGTTCTTTACTACTGCGACTCTCTGCTGGCTGGGCTCCCTGCTTGTGCCGTAAAAGCACTGCAACCCATCCAGAACGACACAGCCCTCTTGGTAGAGGTCGAGCGATTAGGATTTTTCAACGCCGATACCGATTATTGGACGACCAAAAAAAGCAGATACAGATTAATCGGCCAATTTTTATATATATATTTGTAATAATGGTAATTACAACAATACTGAATGAAAAATTAACACTTTTACTTTAACTTAATATAATACATCCAATTTTTTTATTTTTTTATTTCACCTTTATTTAACCAGGTAGGCTAGTTGAGAACAAGTTCTCATTTGCAACTGCGACCTGGCCAAGATAAAGCATAGCAGTGTGAACAGACAACAACACAGAGTTACACATGGAGTAAACAATAGACAAGTCAATAACATGGTAGAAAAAAGAGAATCTATATACAATGTGTGCAAAAGGCATGAGGTAGGCAATAAATCGAATAATTACAATTTAGCAGATTAACACTGGAGTGATAAATCATCAGATGATCATGTGCAAGAAGAGATACTGGTGTGCAAAAGAGCAGAAAAGTAAATAAATAAAAGCAGTATGGGGGGTGAGGTAGGTAAATTGGGTGGGTAGTTTACAGATGGACTATGTACAGCTGCAGCGATCGGTTAGCTGCTCGGATAGCAGATTTTTAAAGTTGTTGAGGGAGATAAAAGTCTCCAACTTCAGAGATTTTTGCAATTTGTTCCAGTCGCAGGCAGCAGAGAACTGGAAGGAAAGGCGTCCAAATGAGGTTTTGGCTTTAGGGATGATCAGTGAGATACACCTGCTGCAGCGCGTGCTACGGGTGGGTGTAGCCATCGTGACCAGTGAACTGAGATAATGCGGCACTTTGCCTAGCATAGCCTTGTAGATGACCTGGAGCCAGTGGGTCTGACGACGAACATGTAGCGAGGGCCAGCCGACTAGGGCATACAGGTCGCAGTGGTGGGTCGTATAAGGTGCTTTAGTAACAAAACGGATGGCACTGTGATAAACTGCATCCAGTTTGCTGAGTAGAGTATTGGAAGCTATTTTGTAGATGACATCGCCGAAGTCGAGGATCGGTAGGATAGTCAGTTTTACTAGGGTAAGTTTGGCGGCGTGAGTGAACGAGGCTTTGTTCCGGAATAGAAAGCCGACTCTAGATTTGATTTTGGATTGGAGATGTTTGATATGAGTCTGGAAGGAGAGTTTGCAGTCTAGCCAGACACCTAGGTACTTATAGATGTCCACATATTCTAGGTCGGAACCGTCCAGGGTGGTGATGCTAGTCGGGCGTGCGGGTGCAGGCAGCGAACGGTTGAAAAGCATGCATTTGGTTTTACTAGCGTTTAAGAGCAGTTGGAGGCCACGGAAGGAGTGTTGTATGGCATTGAAGCTCGTTTGGAGGTTAGATAGCACAGTGTCCAGGGAAGGGCCGGAAGTATACAGAATGGTGTCGTCTGCGTAGAGGTGGATCAGGGAATCGCCCGCAGCAAGAGCAACATCATTGATGTATACAGAGAAAAGAGTCGGCCCGAGAATTGAACCCTGTGGTACCCCCATAGAGACTGCCAGAGGACCGGACAACATGCCCTCCGATTTGACACACTGAACTCTGTCTGCAAAGTAGTTGGTGAACCAGGCAAGGCAGTCATTAGAAAAACCGAGGCTATTGAGTCTGCCGATAAGAATATGGTGATTGACAGAGTCGAAAGCCTTGGCCAGGTCGATGAAGACGGCTGCACAGTAATGTCTTTTATCGATGGCGGTTATGATATCGTTTAGTACTTTGAGCGTGGCTGAGGTGCACCCGTGACCGGCTCGGAAACCGGATTGCACAGCGGAGAAGGTATGGTGGGATTCGAGATGGTCAGTGATCTGTTTGTTGACTTGGCTTTCGAAGACCTTAGCTAGGCAGGGCAGGATGGATATAGGTCTGTAACAGTTTGGGTCCAGGGTGTCTCCCCTTTTGAAGAGGGGGATGACAGCGGCAGCTTTCCAATCCTTGGGGATCTCAGATGATACGAAGGAGAGGTTGAACAGGCTGGTAATAGGGGGTGCGACAATGGCAGCGGACAGTTTCAGAAATAGGGGGCCCAGATTGTCAAGCCCAGCTGATTTGTATGGGTCCAGGTTTTCCAGCTCTTTCAGAACATCTGCTATCTGGATATGGGTAAAGGAGAAGCTGGGGAGGCTTGGGCAAGTAGCAGCGGGGGGGGGGCGGGGCTGTTGGCCAAGGTTGGAGTCGCCAGGTGGAAGGCATGGCCAGCCATTGAGAAATGTTTGTTGAAGTTTTCGATTATCACGGACTTATCAGTGGTGACCGTGTTATCTAGCCTCAGTGAAGTGGGCAGCTGGGAGGAGGTGCTCTTGTTTTCCATGGACTTTACAGTATCCCAGAACTTTTTTGAGTTAGAGCTACAGGATGCAAATTTCTGCTTGAAAAAGCTGGCCTTTGCTTTCCTGACTGACTGCGTGTATTGGTTCCTGACTTCCCTGAACAGTTGCATATCACGGGGGCTCTTCGATGCTATTGCAGTTCGCCACAGGATGTTTTTGTGCTGGTCGAGGGCAGTCAGGTCTGGAGTGAACCAAGGGCTATATCTGTTCTTGGTTCTGCATTTTTTGAACGGAGCATGCTTGTCTAATATGGTGAGGAAGTAACTTTTAAAGAATGACCAGGCATCCTCAACTGACGGGATGAGGTCAATATCCTTCCAGGGTACCCGGGCCAGGTCGATTAGAAAGGCCTGCTCGCAGAAGTGTTTCAGGGAGCGTTTGACAGTGATGAGGGGTGGTCGTTTGACCGTGGACCCGTGGCGGATACAGGCAATGAGGCAGTGATCGCTGAGATCTTGATTGAAGACAGCAGAGGTGTATTTGGAGGGCAAGTTGGTCAGGATAATGTCTATTAGGGTGCCCATGTTTACGGATTTAGGGTTGTACCTGGTGGGTTCCTTGATGATTTGTGTGAGATTGAGGGCATCAAGCTTAGATTGTAGGACTGCCGGGGTGTTAAGCATATCCCAGTTTAGGTCACCTAACAGAACAAACTCTGAAGCTAGATGGGGAGCGATCAATTCACAGATGGTGTCCAGGGCACAGCTGGGAGCTGAGAGGTGTCGGTAGCAGGCGGCAACAGTGAGAGACTTATTTCTGGAGAGATTAATTTTTAAAATTAGAAGTTCGAACTGTTTGGGCATAGACTTGGAAAGTATGACAGAACTTTGCAGGCTATCTCTGCAGTAAATTGCAACTCCTCCCCCTTTGGCAGTTCTATCTTGACGGAAAGTGTTATAGTTGGGTATGGAAATCTCAGAGTTTTTGGTGGCCTTCCTAAGCCAGGATTCAGACACGGCAAGGACATCAGGGTTGGCAGAGTGTGCTAAAGCGGTGAGTAAGGCAAACTTGGGGAGGAGGCTTCTGATGTTGACATGCATGAGGCCAAGGCTTTTTCGATCACAGAAGTCAACAAATGAGGGTGACTGGGGACATGCAGGGCCTGGGTTTACCTCCACATCACCCGAGGAACAGAGGAGTAGTAGGATGAGGGTGCGGCTAAAGGCTATCAAAACTGGTCGCCTAGAGCGTTGGGGACAAGGAATAAAAGGAGCAGATTTATGGGCGTGGTAGAATAGATTCTGGGCATAATGTGCAGACCAGGGTATGGTGGGGCACGGGTACAGCGGAGGCAAGCCCAGGCACTGGGTGATGATAAGAGAGGTTGTATCTCTGGACATGCTGGTCTCAATGGGTGAGGTCACCGCATGTGTGGGGGGTGGGACAAAGGAGGTATCAGAGGTACGGAGAGTGGAACTACGGGGTCCATTGCAAACCAAAACAATGCTAACTAGCCTGAACAACAGTATGCAAGGCATATTGATATTTGAGAGAGACATACAATAAGGAATAAAGTGATTGCAGGTCATGATTGGGAGAGCTAGCTAAAACAGCAGGTGAAATAACAGCAGCTAGTCAGCTAACACAGCAACAGAAGGTAAAAATGGCGACGACTGGGCAGAGAGGGTCGGATTAACTACACACAGATCCTGAGTTAAGGCACAGAGCCGACAGATAAAACACAAATAAACAGAATGGAGTACCGTGAATTAATGGACAGTCAAGCAGGCATCAGCTATGTAGCCAAGTGATCATAGTGTCCAGGGGGCAGCCGTAGATGGAGTAGTGAGGCCTCCACTAAGCTAGCACGCGTTTAAAGTTAGTAGCCCGGGGGGGTGGTCTGCTCAGACGGAGGGGGTCTGCTCAGACGGAGGCCGGTTGAGGGCACCGGTTGAGGGCACGTCTGCAAACCAGACGTGGTCGTGTCGACAGAGAATCCAAGCCGGATAGCGATGGCGAAAGAGAGGTTGTGAATTGTAGAATTGTGTTTGCTAACTGGTGCTAGCTTCCTGGCTGCGCTAGCTGCAAGATAAGCTAGCAGTTAGCAGACCGGGGCAGGCAAGTTAGCCTTTGGGGGACGTCGCGATGGGGGGGGAAGTCTGTTTTTGCCTCTTCGTGCGGTGACGTCGGTAGACCAGTCGTGGAATTAGTAGGGTTCCAGGTAGCTCTAGGTAGCTAACAGGCCTAGTAGGTTAGCAGAATGGGCCTTCAGCGGGCGTCACGCCTGAGGGGCCTGTTGGAGTCCCCGGGCAGATTATGTCGGTATTCCAGTCGTAGAGGATAGGCGGGGTTCCGTGCTCCGTACCGGCAGTAAATGGGTCCGGGTCTTGTAGCCCAGGAGTGGGCTTCAGTGGTAGCACAGGAGCCCTAGCCAATTAGCTTCAGGCTAATTGGTGCCTGCTCCGGTGCCTGCTCCGGGATGGAAACGCTAGCCAGGAGTGGTCACCCGGGATTGTGGTTAGCTAGTTGCGAAGATCCAGATGAAAATGTTCAGAGTTTGCGGTAGGAATCCGGGGATATGGAGAGAAATAGGTCCGTTATGCTCTGGTTTTAGTCACGTTGTTCGAACTAGCGAGAGCTTTCCGAGCTAAAGGTTAGCTGATGACCGCTAGCAATGGTTTGCTAACTGATAGCTGGTAGGCAGTTAGCTGGCTATTTAGTCTCAAATAAATAATGAAATATGTTCAATTTGGTTAAAATAATGCAAAAACACAGTGTTGGAGAAGAAAGTAAAAGTACAATATGTACCATGTAAAAAAGCTAACGTTTAAGTTCCTTGCTCAGAACATATGATAGCTGGTGGTTCAACATTCCCAGTTCTTCAATATTCCCAGTTAAGAAGTTTTAGGTTGTAGTTATTATAGGAAGTATGACACGTTGACTATTTCTCTCTATACCATTTGCATTTCATATACCTTTGACTATTGGATGTTCTTACAGGCACTTTAGTATTGCCAGCTTAATCTCGGGAGTTGATTGGCTTGAAGTCATAAACAGCGCTGTGCCTCAAGCATTGCTAAGAGCTGCTGGCAAACGCAGTAAAGTGCTGTTTGAATGAATGCTTACAAACCTGCTGCTGCCTACCACCACTCAGTCAGACTGCTCTATCAAATATCAAATAATAGACTTAATTATAATATAATGAACACAGAAATACGAGCCTTTGGTCATTAATATGGTCGAATCCGGACACTATCATTTCCCCCCAAAAACGTTATTCTTTCAGTGAAATACTGTATTTTATCGAACAGGTGGCAACCCTAAGTCTAAATATTGCTGTTACATTGCACAACCTTCAATGCTATGTCATAATTATGTACAATTTTGGCAAATGAATTACGGTCTTTGTTAGGAAGAAATGATCTTCACACAGTTCGCAACGAGCCAGGCGGCCCACAAAGGTCTCTTGCCCTCCCACGCCTACGAAGGTCTCTTTGCCCCCGGACCCCTACAAAGGTCTCTTGCCCTCCCCACCCCGCCGATGGTCTCTTGGCCCCCTCACCCCTATGGAGGTCTCTTGCCCCCCCACCCCTACGAAGCTCCCTTGCACTCCCACCCCTACGATGGTCTTTTGACCCTCCCACCCCTACGATGGTCCCTTGCCCTCCCACCCTTACGATGGTCCCTTGCCCTCCCACCCATACGAAGGTCTCTTGCCCTCCCACCCCTACGATGGTCCCTTGCCCTCCCACCCATACGAAGGTCTCTTGCCCTCCCACCCCTACGATGGTCCCTTGCCCTCCCACCCATACGAAGGTCCCTTGCCCTCCAACCCCTACGAAGCTCCCTTGCCCTCCCACCCCTACGAAGGTATCTTTCCCTCCCACCCCTACGATGGTCCCTTGCCCTCCCACCCATACGAAGGTCCCTTGCCCTCCCACCCCTACGATGGTCCCTTGCCCTCCCACCCCCACGAAGGTCTCTTGCCCTCCCACCCCTACGAAGCTCCCTTGCCCTCCCACCCCTACGAAGCTCCCTTGCCCTCCCACCCCTACGAAGGTCTCTTGCCCTCCCACCCCTACGAAGGTCTCTTGCCCTCCCACCCCTACGATGGTCCCTTGCCCTCCCACCCCTACGAAGGTCTCTTGCCCCCCCACCCCTACGAAGGTCTCTTGCCCCCGCACCCCTATGAAGGTCTCTTGCCCCCGCACCCCTACGAAGCTCTCTTGCCCTCCCACCCCTATGAAGGTCTCTTGCCCTCTCACCCCTACGATGGTCCCTTGCCCTCCCACCCCTACGAAGGTCTCTTTCCCTTCCATCCCTATGAAGGTCTCTTGCCCTCCCACCCCTACAAAGGTCTCTTGCCCTCCCACCCCTACGAAGGTCTCTTGCCCTCCCACCCCTACGAAGGTCTCTTGCCCCCCCACCCATACAAAGGTCTCTTGCCCCCCCCCCCCACATAGGTTGAAATGTAAAGGTCATTTCCAATTCAGCCGACATGTGCAGCGTATATCTGAAAGCACTCTCTGCGAACGCGGGAACATAGCCTTTAAATGCCAATCGCGCTACAAAGCAGATCTTCCGTGGTATGATTTAATCGAGCCCTAACAATATGTAAATCCATGGTGGGCTGAAGAGTGAACAGACTGTGACTAGTTGATCTTTACATAGGTTATACACACATTCTCTAGAGGGGATAGGAGGTGAAAGTATGATGTATCACTGTGTCTGTGGTGCAGTCTAATAAAGTAACTGCTCTGAAGGGTATACCATGGTATATCACTTCCCCATATGGCATGGAACAGCACTGTGGAGTCAAATTCATCCCCATGCAGCATATTCACTATATATCCTTTCATTGTTCTGCTTCTGCTCCTTCTTCTAGACAAGAGAATTACAGAAAGCCTAAATTAGTGCTTTGATACTTCGTAAAACCCAGATACTGGGGGAACAACCCACAACTCAGATGAGCACATTGAACTGCTTATTGAGGGTTGAGTGACATCAACATTTCTAGTCCCCTCTACTATTTAGCCCACCTCATCCAACCTCATTCCATTTATCCCTAGTCCTAATCTGCCTCATCAGGATACAGGAGCTGTTGTCTTGGCCACCCCAGATTAGCTGGCCAGATTGGAAGACCATTAGGAGAATTTGGAGTTTTGATTGAGGATTGGGGATGACCGGGAAAACCGAGAAATACACTGCTCAAAAAAAAAAATCAGAGTCAGTAGAAAGGCGTCTTTAGTGTCCTAAGTTTTCATAACTGTGACCTTAATTATCTAACGTTTGTAAGCTGTTAGTGTCTTAACGGCCGTTCCACAGGTGGCCGTTAAGTGTTTATTGTTCATAGAACAAGCATGGGAAACAGTGTTTAAACCCTTTACAATATAGATCTGTGAAGTTTTGATTGTTACGAATGATGTTTATAAAAAAGAGTCCTGAAAAAGGGATGTTTCTTTTGTTGCTGAGTATATATCTTGAAAACTTGATTGCTGACACGCAAAACATTTTTAGGAACTATATCAACAATGGACTAATGAAACAAATACCAAAATATGGTTTTTGGGTGGGGTTTTCCTTTAAACTTATCTCTCAGCACGGCTGTGTTCTCTCTCTTTATCCTGCCAAGCCTATACGAATACATCACCAATGAAGAAACGTCTTCAAAACGTCTTCAAAATGTCCCTTCATATCTAATCTAATAGTTGTTCTGAAGACAGCAGCTGATTCTATTTCAATGCAGCGAGTCTGGACATTTAAAATACAGAGCACACTGTCGTTGTACAGATGACTATTTAAAAAGGGAATTGGTTGGTGTAGTAGAGTAATAGATTGATTAACTGATTGGCCCAACTGATCAATTGACTGATTGATTTGCTCATTGATCTGCAGACTAATTGATTTGTAGCTGAGATCCCCAGAGGGATTGGTCCACCAGTGAAGGTGGTTTGGGTTCAATACCCAAGATGAATGTTTTCTCTCAACATAACCCGCTGTCAGTAGGTGAATGTTTTCTATATACATAACCCGCTGTCAATAGGTGAATGTTTTCTATATACAGGGGATACCGGTACAGAGTCAATGTGCACGGGCACGCCACCGGTTAGTCGAGGGGCCCTGTGTCAATTGAGGAACAAATGGCTGGATCTACATCAAGTTGTTGTTAGTATAGAAACGGCTACAGCTGATAGGCCAAGTGCTAGTAGAGGAAAACAGACACAGTATATATGGTAGAGGTAGAACTATCAGAGTGAAGAGAGAGGGAATCAGACACAGTATATATGGTAGAGGTAGAACTATCAGAGTGAAGAGAGAGGGAATCAGACACAGTATATATGGTAGAGGTAGAACTATCAGAGTGAAGAAAGAGGGAATCAGACACAGTATATATGGTAGAGGTAGAACTATCAGAGTGAAGAGAGAGGGAATCAGACACAGTATATATGGTAGAGGTAGAACTATCAGAGTGAAGAGAGAGGGAATCAGACGCAGTATATATGGTAGAGGTAGAACTATCAGAGTGAAGAGAGAGGGAATCAGACACAGTATATATGGTAGAGGTAGAACTATCAGAGTAAAGAGACGGAATCAGACACAGTATATATGGTAGAGGTAGAACTATCAGAGTAAAGAGAGAGGGAATCAGACACAGTATATATGGTAGAGGTAGAACTATCAGAGTGAAGAGAGAGGGAATCAGACACAGTATATATGGTAGAGGTAGAACTATCATAGAGCTAGAGAGGGAATCAGACACAGTATATATGGTAGAGGTAGAACTATCAGAGTGAAGAGAGAGGGAATCAGACACAGTATATATGGTAGAGGTAGAACTATCCGAGTAAAGAGACGGAATCAGACACAGTATATATGGTAGAGGTAGAACTATCAGAGAGCTAGAGAGGGAATCAGACACAGTATATATGGTAGAGGTAGAACTATCAGAGTGAAGAGACGGAATCAGACACAGTATATATGGTAGAGGTAGAACTATCCGAGTAAAGAGACGGAATCAGACACAGTATATATGGTAGAGGTAGAACTATCAGAGAGCTAGAGAGGGAATCAGACACAGTATATATGGTAGAGGTAGAACTATCAGAGTAAAGAGACGGAATCAGACACAGTATATATGGTAGAGGTAGAACTATCAGAGTGAAGAGAGAGGGAATCAGACACAGTATATATGGTAGAGGTAGAACTATCAGAGTAAAGAGACGGAATCAGACACAGTGTATGTGGTAGAGGAAGAACTATCAGAGTGAAGAGAGAGGGAATCAGACACAGTATATATGGTAGAGGTAGAACTATCAGAGAGCTAGAGAGGGAATCAGACACAGTATATATGGTAGAGGTAGAACTATCAGAGTGAAGAGAGAGGGAATCAGACACAGTATATATGGTAGAGGTAGAACTATCATAGAGCTAGAGAGGGAATCAGACACAGTATATATGGTAGAGGTAGAACTATCAGAGTGAAGAGAGAGGGAATCAGACACAGTATATATAGTAGAGGTAGAACTATCAGAGAGCTAGAGAGGGAATCAGACACAGTATAAATGGTAGAGGTAGAACTATCAGAGAGCTAGAGAGGGAATCAGACACAGTATATATGGTAGAGGTAGAACTATCAGAGTGAAGAGACGGAATCAGACACAGTATATATGGTAGAGGTAGAACTATCCGAGTAAAGAGACGGAATCAGACACAGTATATATGGTAGAGGTAGAACTATCAGAGAGCTAGAGAGGGAATCAGACACAGTATATATGGTAGAGGTAGAACTATCAGAGTAAAGAGACGGAATCAGACACAGTATATATGGTAGAGGTAGAACTATCAGAGTGAAGAGAGAGGGAATCAGACACAGTTTATATGGTAGAGGTAGAACTATCAGAGTAAAGAGACGGAATCAGACACAGTGTATGTGGTAGAGGTAGAACTATCAGAGTGAAGAGAGAGGGAATCAGACACAGTATATATGGTAGAGGTAGAACTATCAGAGAGCTAGAGAGGGAATCAGACACAGTATATATGGTAGAGGTAGAACTATCAGAGTGAAGAGAGAGGGAATCAGACACAGTATATATGGTAGAGGTAGAACTATCAGAGTGAAGAGAGAGGGAATCAGACACAGTATATATGGTAGAGGTAGAACTATCAGAGAGCTAGAGAGGGAGAGAGCGCGTGAGAGAGAGAGGGAGGCAGAGAGAGAATGTGAGTGGGAATAATACATGCATATCTCCGTGCCCCAGTGTAAATATATACATATTACACATGGCATGAATATTTAATACATTCATTTCACACAATCTTTTGGTACTGGCCGTCTCGTTGGAGAAACCTTCTCCAAATCAGAACTCATCGCTGCCATTTAAAATAAAACCCAAGTGGCGTTTCTGACAACACTAATTGGACATATGGTAATGGAAGCCTACACAGTCAAACATTCTGGAAATGGGGATATGATCTATCCACCTCTCATCACAGGATTATAGCTGGGTAGCTTCAGATGTTCCTGGTGGTCCAGTTTAGAAATGGAATAGGCTTACCCCACTGGGCACAAACTGTTTGAATCAATGTTGTTTCAACATAATTCCTCAATTTATTGTGACGTGGAAAATACATTGGATTTGCAAAAAAGTCATCAACGTAAACTGTTGTTTTGAGGATAACATTTAGACCACAGGATTATGTCACCATGGTAACCAATGTTCAACATAGAAAAACCTTGTATAAAATATGTTGAATTTTCATTAAATCAATTAAATCAAACATTTAAAGAATGATTTGCACCATAGTGCTATTCTTTAACTTAGATTTTTGGTTGAGCTGTATATCCAACATATTAATGGTTGAGATGGAAATCGAACATATGAATTATTAATTTGTAAATAAACTGGAATTAAAGCCAGACTAAGGCAGTGGTACAGATGGAACTATCCAAGCAGAAGATACATCTCCTTTAAATGTTGATAATGGTTGTGTTGACAACCAAACACAATACAATATTACTCTTTGCAATACAGTAAATAGCCTATTAACGTGTCCACAAGTTAACTATGATGTGTTGGATTCAATGCCCCAACAGTCCTGTGTGGCTCAGTAGGTCGAGCATGGTACTTGCAACGCCAGGGTTTTGGGTTCGATTCTCATGGGGGACCAGTATGAAAATGTATACCTTCACTACTGTAAGTCTCTCTGGATAAGCTCATCAGCTAAATGACTCAAATTAAAGTTTAAGAACAGGTTTAAGAGAGTGGCTCAGAGGAAACTATCCAAGCATTCGAGTTCCTTTAAATGTTGATATTTGGTTGTCAATCAAAAACAATTCAATGTTACTTTTGTAATACACTAAATAGCCTAATTTATAGGCTATTTTACAAACTAATGTAACAGTATTTATTCAAACTTAAAGTGAGTAACAAATCCATGGCCACATTTTAGAGGTTACTATAACTATACATTACTTCTTAAGTAATCATATAAAGCATTCATGTTCAAGATAGAATGCAAAGGTCGCAGGTCTGTGGAGATCTACACATTTACTGTAATAATCTGTGCAGAATCTCAAACAGCACTGATCACTTACACCATGGTCTTTTAATGTAATCTCAAACAGCACTGACCACTTACACCATGTTCTTTTAATGTAATCTCAAACAGCACTGATCACTTACACCATGGTCTTTTAATGTAATCTCAAACAGCACTGATCACTTACACCATGGTCTTTTAATGTAATCTCAAACAGCACTGACCACTTACACCATGTTCTTTTAATGTAATCTCAAACAGCACTGATCACTTACACCATGGTCTTTTAATGTAATCTCAAACAGCACTGATCACTTACACCATGTTCTATTAATGTAATCTCAAACAGCACTGATCACTTACACCATGTTCTTTTAATGTAATCTCAAACAGCACTGATCACTTACACCATGGTCTTTTAATGTAATCTCAAACAGCACTGATCACTTACACCATGTTCTATTAATGTAATCTCAAACAGCACTGACCACTTACACCATGGTCTTTTAATGTAATCTCAAACAGCACTGATCACTTACACCATGTTCTATTAATGTAATCTCAAACAGCACTGATCACTTACACCATGTTCTTTTAATGTAATCTCAACTGCAATCCAGGTCATTTGGTTCTGCTATTAGATGAAGCATTGTGATAACACATTAAGTTGTTGTATATACAAAATATTTGACATTGTATTCCCATTTGAACTTTGTTGTGCTTTTAAGTAGTTGAAAGAGCAGTGATAACACTTTAAGATGACAACTAAACCAAAAGTCAGACATTGCTATTCCATTGGAATTTGGTTGTAGGCTTTGAGATGGTTGAAAGCATAGTGACAACACATTGAGAACTTCTGGCACTTTTTTTGACTGGGTGAATAAAGGTTCAAATCCCATTGGTCGTCTCAACCAAATGTTACCCAAATGTCCACGTTGAAATGACATGGTGTGGCCTGTAGGACACTACAGGTGGTACTGAAACCTTGTCACCTTTATCTGTGATGTACATTAGAGGATAAAGAAGGAAAGGGAAAGGGGAGATACCTAGTCAGTTGTACAACTGAATGTTTTCAACTGAAATGTGTCTTCCGCATTTAACCCAACCTCTCTGAATCAGAGAAATGTGTCTTCCGCATTTAACCCAACCTCTCTGAATCAGAGAAATGTGTCTTCCGCATTTAACCCAACCTCTCTGAATCAGAGAAATGTGTCTTCCGCATTTAACCCAACCTCTCTGAATCAGAGAAATGTGTCTTCCGCATTTAACCCAACCCCTCTGAATCAGAGAAATGTGTCTTCCGCATTTAACCCAACCTCTCTGAATCAGAGAAATGTGTCTTCCGCATTTAACCCAACCCCTCTGAATCAGAGAAATGTGTCTTCCTCATTTAACCCAACCTCTCTGAATCAGAGAAATGTGTCTTCCGCATTTAACCCAACCTCTCTGAATCAGAGAAATGTATCTTCCGCATTTAACCCAACCTCTCTGAATCAGAGAAATGTGTCTTCCGCATTTAACCCAACCTCTCTGAATCAGAGAAATGTGTCTTCCGCATTTAACCCAACCTCTCTGAATCAGAGAAATGTGTCTTCCGCATTTAACCCAACCTCTCTGAATCAGAGAAATGTGTCTTCCGCATTTAACCCAACCTCTCTGAATCAGAGAAATGTGTCTTCCGCATTTAACCCAACCTCTCTGAATCAGAGAAATGTGTCTTCCGCATTTAACCCAACCTCTCTGAATCAGAGAAATGTGTCTTCCGCATTTAACCCAACCTCTCTGAATCAGAGAAATGTGTCTTCCGCATTTAACCCAACCTCTCTGAATCAGAGAAATGTGTCTTCCGCATTTAACCCAACCCCTCTGAATCAGAGAAATGTGTCTTCCGCATTTAACCCAACCCCTCTGAATCAGAGAAATGTGTCTTCCTCATTTAACCCAACCCCTCTGAGAGGTGCGGGAGGCTGCCTTAATCAACATCCACGTCTTCGGCGCCCGGGGAACAGTTAGTTAACTGCCTTGCTCAGGGGCAGAACAACAGATTTTTACCTTGTCATGTTAGGGATTCGATCCAGCAACCTTTTGGTCAGAGTCCAGGTTACTAGGTCAGATATTATTTACGTCCCTTGACTTTTTGTTGTGTTACAGCCTGAATTTAAAATAGATTAAATTGAGATTGCGTGTCACTTGCTGACACACAATACCCCCATAATGTCAAAGGGGAATTATGTGTTATATTTTTTACAAATGAATGTAAAATTAAAAGCTGAAATGTCTTGAGTCTATAATTATTCAACTCCTTTGTTATGACAAGCCTAGATATGTTCAGGAGTAAAGATTTGCTGAACAAGTCACATAAGAAGTTGCATGGACTCACTCTGTGCAATAATAGTGTTTAACATGATTTTTTAATGACTACCTACCTCATCTCTGTACCTCACACATACAATTATATGTAAGGTCCCTCAGTCAAGCAGTGAATTTCAAACAGATTCAACCACAAAAATAAGGGAGATTTTCCAATGAAGGGCACTTATTAGCAGATGGGTAAACAAAGCAGACATTGAATATCCCTTTGAGCATGGTGTTATTAATTAAACTTTGGATGGTGTATCAATACACCCAGTCACTACAAAGATACAGGCGCCGTTCCTAACTCAGTTGCTGGAGAGGAAGGAAACCACTCATCATGAGGCCAATGGTGACTTTAAAACAGTTACAGAGTTTAATGGATGTGATAGGAGAAAACAACATTGTAGTTACTCCACAATACTAACCTAAATTAGAGTGAAAAGAAGCAAGCATGTACATAACACAAATATTCCAAAACATTCATCCTGTCTGCAATAAGGCACTAAAGTAAAACTGCAAAAAATGTGCCAAAGCAATTAACTTTATGTCCTGAATACAAAGTGTTATGTTTGGGGCAAATCCAACACATCACTGACTACCACTCTTCATATTTTCAAGCATGGTGGTGGCTGCATCATGTTATGGGTATTCGTATCATTGGTAAGGACTAGGGAGTTTTTTAGGATAAAAAGAAACGTAATAGACACAGGCAAAATCCTAGAGGAAAACCTGGTTCAGTCTGCTTTCCAGCAGACACCGGGAGACAAAGTCCCCTTTCAGCAGGACAACAACCTAAAACCCATGGCCAAATATACATTGGATTTGCTTACCAAGATGACACTAAATGTTCCTGAGTGGCCTAGTTAAAGTTGACTTAAATTGGCTTGAAAATCTATGGTAAGACTTGAAAATGGCTGTCTAGCAATGATTATAAAAACCAACTTGACAGAGCTTGACATTTCTTTTTAAAGAACCATTTCCAAATATTGTACAATCTAGGTATGTAAAGCTCTTACAGACTTACACAGAAAAACTCACAGCTCTAATCGCTGCCAAAGGTGATTCTAACAGGTATTGACTTAAGGGGTTAATATTCATGTAAAAAAATGAATTAATCCATTTTGAATTCAGGCTGTAACAACCAAATGTCTAATAAGTCAAGGGGTGTGAATACTTTCTGACGGCACTGTAGGTGGTCTGACATACCCATGATCCACTGCATGGCTGTCAGCTAGGCTTACTTTATGTCTTGGCTCTGTGCCCTAACAATTCTTAGTTGAGGTAATCTTAGGATTAGTGGTCCCAGTGAACATCCGGCTTCAGGTTACACCCCATACATCCTCACTATGTATATATATACTTAATAGTCCCCGTGCCACTGTGGAGAGGAAAACTTTGCTTCAGCCCACCTGGACGTCACTGATTGATCTAGTAACCCATTTACAAACTATGGACCTCTGGCTCTACTCTGGCATAGCTGGGGTCTGCATAGCTTTAGGAGTCCAGCACTCTTCACAGGAACATTCTGTGTAGGCTAGAACAGCGCAGGCATAAAGACAAGTAGCCATGACTATCTATTCTGTCTTTACACATTACAAGTAACTACGATAAATACTGAACAAAAATATGAATGCAATATGTGAAGTGTTGGTCCCATGTTTCATGAGTTGAAAGAAAAGATCCCAGAAGTTATCCATAAGCATAAAAAGCTTATTTCTCTCAAATTCTGTTTACAAATTTGTTTACATCCCAGTTAATGAGCATTTCTCCTTTGCCAAGATAATCCATCCACCTGACAGGTGTGGTATGTCAAGAAGCTGATTGAACAGCATGATCATTACACAGGTGCACCTTGTGCTGGGGACAACAAAAGGCCACTAAAATGTGCAGTTTTGTCGCACAATGCAATGCCAAAGATGTCTCAAGTTTTGAGGGAGTGTGCCATTGACATGCTGACTGTAGGAATGTCCACCAGAGCTGTTGCCAGATAGTTTAATGTTCACTTTTCTACCATAAGCTGCTTCCAACCTTGTGAAGATGCTGGAGGAATCAGGTACAAAAGTATCTGCTTTTGTAAAACGAGAAAACAGTAAAACGAGTCCTATAGCGTCATAACCTGAAAGGCCGATCAACAAGGAAGAAGCCACTGCTCCAAAACTGCCATAAAAAAGCTAGACTAAGGTTTGTAACTGTACATGGGGACAAAGATCGTACTTTTTGGAGAAATGTCCTCTGGTCTGATGAAACAAAAATAGAACTGTTTGGCCATAATGACCATCATTATGTTTGGAGGAAAAAGGGAGAGGATTGCAAGATGAAAAACACCATCCCAACCGTGAAGCACGGGGGTGGCAGCATCATGTTGTGGGGGTGCTTTGCTGCAGGAGGGACTGGTGCACTTCACAAAATAGATCGCATCATGAGGAAGGGAAATGATGTGGATATATTGAAGCAACATCTCAAGACATCAGTCAGGAAGTTAAAGCTTGGTCGCAAATGGGTCTTCCAAATGGACAATGACCCCAAGCATATTTGCCCACTGTCGTGCCGTTCATCCGCCGCCATCACCTCATGTTTCAGCATGATAATGCACAGCCACATGTTGCAAGGATCTGCATACAATTCCTGGAAGCTGAAAAGGGCCTAGTTCTTCCATGGCCTGTATACTCACCAGACATGTCACCCATTGAGCATGTTTGGGATGCTCTGGATTGACGTGTACGACAGCGTGTTCCAGTTCCCGCCAATATCCAGCAACTTTGCATAGCCATGAAAAGGGGTGGGACAACATTCCACAGGCCACAATCAACAGCCTGATCAATCAACAGCCTGATCAATTCAATGAGAAGGAGCGGTGTCGCGCTACTGACTGGATTCTGATCCTTACCCTTACCTTTTTTTAAGGTATCTGTGACCAACAGATACCATATCTGTATTCCCAGTCAGGTTAAATCCATAGATTAGGGATGAATTCATTTATTTTAATTGACAGATGTCCTTATATGAACTAACTGTAACTTAGTAAAATTGTTGCATTAATATTTTTGTTCAGTGTATTTCCTATGAACACTGCTAGCATCAAAACCCTCTATAGACGGCATCAGAACCTAGCAGCATTCCAGAACTCACTGTTTGAACTCAACCAGTCAGGGCAGTCGTTGCCATTATGCAGTCGTTGCCATATTGCAGTCGTTGCCATAGCAAAATTAAAGTAAATGACACCTACACAAACTGCTAAAGCCAACAACAGATCAGCAACAACCACTGCCTCCACAGAGACTGGTATCTGCCTCCACAGAGACTGGTATCTGCCTCCACAGAGACTGGTATCTGCCTCACTCACCCTCACAGGGCACAGAGTTATGGAAGCATGCGTTACTGTAAAGCACTTTATGACAATTGTAGCTGTATAAATGGTTATACAAATACATTTGATTGATTGATGAGGTCTCTCATAAGGATACACTGTTTGCTTTCCATGTCTGTGTGCAAGAAAGAGAGAAAGAGATGGGGTTGTAGGGAATGAAAATAAGGGGTTCAGATTGATTTAGGGAGAAAGAGTTTTCCAAGCCAAAGAACCACAGAGAATTCCTGGTGATCAAAGGACATCATCTCAGTTCCTCCTCATCCTCTCTCTTCATATCTTTTTTGACGGTATTGCCAAATTTCCATGAGTGCCAGTCGAGAAGCATATCAAATATTCTGTGTAATCTGCCAACAGAGAGCCAAACTTTTTCATAAACTGACATCTAACCATACATTTCTGACAGGCAGCAGGCTAAAAAGGAAGCCTGGATGTGTGTCTTCTCAGCAGTCAAAACCCACAGCAGCCAATACACCATGCTATGTTCCCCCTCAGGAGGGTGTGTGATGATGTAACTAACATCGCAGATTAAATCTAGGACACTCAACTCCCTATACGTACTCAAAATATTTCAATAGAGTTCAAAGGTTAGAGGAACCCTCTGGATCTCAACCCACAGCAAACCACATCTCCTTTAGATCTTCCACACAGGAGGCCACCATTTAAAATGAAGCTTCGGCACAGTCCAATATACTGTATTTGAGCATTCGGCATGCAAGTGTAGGAGTTCCATGATCTTTTATCCGATTCCATACCATGACACTGTGCGGTATTGCGGAATATTTATGTAAGATCAATGCTCCACCTCTCTGAAACGAGGACACCCATTTAACATGCACTCAGTAGAGGACTTGATATGGCATTTTAAATGCCACTAAACTTAGTCTTTGACTCCATCGGAAGGATTTCTCTCTTGAAATCTAAGCTTAATGTCTTTAAACTGAATTCAAAATGTCCCCCTTTAGAATATGGCTTTAACGAAAGACTTCAGCAAAAATACCAAAGGTTTCCTAAACTTGAATTATTAATTTTGGTTTGTTGGAGAGGGAGCATCACAAAAGTCTACTGCATTGTGCATTGGGATCATAATGTTGGGATCATAATGTAACAAGTGAAGAGAAAACGGCCTTTCTTTGTTCACCTGTGAGAGTTGAACTGAATGTTATACACTGCTCAAAAAAATAAAGGGAACACTAAAATAACACATCCTAGATCTGAATGAATGAAATATTCTTATTAAATACTTTTTTCTTTACATAGTTGAATGTGCTGACAACAAAATCACACACAAATGATCAATGTAAATCAAATTTATCAACCCATGGAGATCTGGATTTTAGGTCACACTCAAAATTAAAGTGGAAAACCACACTACAGGCTGATCCAACTTTGATGTAATGTCCTTAAAACAAGTCAAAATGAGGCTCAGTAGTGTGTGTGACCTACCTGTGCCTGTATGACCTCCCTACAACGCCTGGGCATGCTCCTGATGAGGTGGCGGATGGTCTCCTGAGGGATCTCCTCCCAGACCTGGACTAAAGCATCCGCCAACTCCTGGACAGTCTGTGGTGCAACGTGGCGTTGGTGGATGGAGCGAGACATGATGTCCCAGATGTGCTCAATTGGATTCAGGTCTGGGGAACGGGCCAGTCCATAGCATCAATGCCTTCCTCTTGCAGGAACTGCTGACACACTCCAGCAACATGAGGTCTAGCATTGTCTTGCATTAGGAGGAACCCAGGGCCAACCGCACCAGCATATGGTCTCACAAGGGGCTTGAGGATCTCATCTCGGTACCTAATGGCAGTCAGGATACCTCTGGCGAGCACATGGAGGTCTGTGCGGCCCCCCAAAGAAATGCCACCCCACACCATGACTGACCCACCGCCAAACCGGTCATGCTGGAGGATGTTGCAGGCAGCAGAACGTTCTCCACGGCGTCTCCAGACTCTGTCACGTCTGTCACATGTGCTCAGTGTGAACCTGCTTTCATCTGTGAAGAGCACAGGGCGCCAGTGGTGAATTTGCCAATCTTGGTGTTCTCTGGCAAATGTCAAACGTCCTGCACGGTGTTGGGCTGTAAGCACAACACCGGACGTCGGGCCCTCTGTGGACGTCGGGCCCTCATACCACCCTCATGGAGTCTGTTTCTGAACGTTTGAGCAGACACATGCACATTTGTGGCCTGCTGGAGGTCATTTTGCAGGGCTCTGGCAGTGCTCCTCCTTGCACAAAGGCGGAGGTAGCGGTCCTGCTGCTGGGTTGTTGCCCTCCTACGGCCTCCTCCACGTCTCCTGATGTACTGGCCTGTCTCCTGGTAGCGCCTCCATGCTCTGGACACTACGCTGACAGACACAGCAAACCTTCTTGCCACAGCTCGCATTGATGTGCCATCCTGGATGAGCTGCACTACCTGAGCCACTTGTGTGGGTTGTAGACTCCGTCTCATGCTACCACAAGAGTGAAAGCACCGCTAGCATTCAAAGTGACCAAAACATCAGCCAGGAAGCATAGGAACTGAGAAGTGGTCTGTAGTCACCACCTGCAGAACCACTCCTTTATTGGGGGTGTCTTGCTAATTGCCTATAATTTCCACCTTTTGTCTATTCCATTTGCACAACAGCATGTGAAATTTATTGTCAATCAGTGTTGCTTCCTAAGTGGACAGTTTGGTTTCACAGAAGTGTGATTGACTTGGAGTTACATTGTGTTGTTTAAGTGTTCCCTTTATTTTTTTTGAGCAGTGTACATCATGTGCTTGCTTGAAAATAATGACTTGAGTTGTGAAAAATTACTTAAGAAGTTTGGTGCAACCAACTGGGCACAGACGTCAGTTTGTCTAGTTTTGACTTACATTCGGTTGTCTTATCAACTAAAGTGATTTCAACAAAAAAAGTCACCCTTTCATTGGATTTAGGTTAAAAGTTGGGTAAAAAAAAAACTACAAAACCTTTGTTGGGCGATTAGGGCTGGCTCGCAGTCGGCGTTCCAAATCATCAAGGTGTTCAATGTCAGGGCTCTGTGCAGGCCAGTCAAGTTCTTCCACACCGATCTCTACAAACCATTTCTGTATGGACGTCGTTTTGTACACGGGTTCATTGGCGTGCTGAAACAGGAAAGGGCCTTTCCCAAACTGTTGCCACAAAGTTGGAAGCACAGAATCATCTAGCATATATAAAAGATAATAAAAGAGGGGAAAAAGAATGTGTTGTGCTGAATACTAGGCCTATTTCAAAAGGGGACTGCTGTAGTATGCTGTAGTGTTAAGATTTCCCTTCACTGGAACTAAGGAGCTTAGACCGAACCTCCTCCACCAAACTTTACAGTTGGCACTATGCATTGGAGCGGGTAGCGTTCTCATGGCATCTGTTAAACCCTCTCTGTCGGACTGCCAGATGGTGAAGCTTGATTCATCACTCCAGAAGATGCGTTTCCACTGCTCCAGAGTCCAAAGGTGGCGAGCTTTACAGCACTCCAGCCGACGCTTGGCATTGCGCATGGTGATCTTAGGCTTGTGTGCGGCTCCTCGGCCATGGAAACCCATTTCAAGAAGCTCCCGACAAACAGTTCTTGTGCTGACTTTGCTTCCAGAGGCAGTTTGGAACTCGGTAGTGAGTCTTGCAACCGATGACAGCACTCGTCGGTCCCGTTCTGTTAGATTGTGTGGTCGTTGTTGCTCCTAGACGTTTCCACTTCACAACAACAGCACTTACAGTTCACTGGGGCAGCTCTAGCAAGGCAGAAATTTGACAAACTGACTTGTTGGAAAGGTGGCAAGGTGGCCAAATTGAAAGTCACTGAGCTCTTCAGTAAGGCCATTCTACTGCCAATGTTTGTCTATGGTGATTGAATGGTAGTGTGGTCGATGTTATACACCTGTCAGCAAAGGGTGTGGCTGAAATAAACCAAATCCACTCATTTGAAGGGGTGTCCACATTACAGGACGACCGTTTATGATTTTTCAATGTCGATACCGATACCGATTATTGGAGGACCAAAAAAAGCCGATACCGATTGATCGGACGAGTTTTTTAAAATGTATTTATAATAATGACAATTACAACAATACTGAATGAACACTTATTTTAACTTAATATAATACATCAATAAAATCAATTTAGCCTCAAATAAATAATGAAATATGTTCAATTTGGTTTAAATAATGCAAAAACAAAGTGTTGGAGAAGAAAGTAAAAGTGCAATATGTGCCATGTAAGAAAGCTAACGTTTAAGTTCCTTGCTCAGAACATGAGAACATATGAACGCTGGTGGTTCCTTTAAACATGAGTCTTCAATATTCCCAGGTAAGAAGTTTTAGGTTGTAGTTATTATAGGACTATTTCTCTCTATACCATTTGTATTTCATATACCTTTGACTATTGGATGTTCTTATACAGTGGGGCAAAAAAGTATTTAGTCAGCCACCAATTGTGCAAGTTCTCCCACTTAAAAAGATGAGAGGCCTGTAATTTTCATCATAGGTACACTTAGGTACAATTTTCATCATAGGTACATAGGTACACTATGACAGACAAAATGAGGAAAAAAAATCCAGAAAATCACATTGTAGGATTTTTAATGAATTTATTTGCAAATGATGGTGGAAAATAAGTATTTGTTCAATAACAAAAGTTTATCTCAATACTTTGTTATATACCCTTTGTTGGCAATGACAGAGGTCAAACGTTTTCTGTAAGTCTTCACAAGGTTTTCACAAACTGTTGCTGGTATTTTGGCCCATTCCTCCATGCAGATCTCCTCTAGAGCAGTGATGTTTTGGGGCTGTTGCTGGGCAACACGGACTTTCAACTCCCTCCAAAGATTTTCTATGGGGTTGAGATCTGGAGACTGGCTAGGCCACTCCAGGACCGTGAAATGCTTCTTACGAAGCCACTCCTTCGTTGCCCGGGTGGTGTGTTTGGGATCATTGTCATGCTGAAAGACCCAGCCACGTTTCATCTTCAATGCCCTTGCTGATGGAAGGAGGTTTTCACTCAAAATCTCACGATACATGGCCCCATTCATTCTTTCCTTTACACGGATCAGTCGTCCTGGTCCCTTTGCAGAAAAACAGCCCCAAACCATGATGTTTCCACCCCCATACTTCACAGTAGGTATGGTGTTCTTTGGATGCAACTCAGCATTCTTTGTCCTCCAAACACGACGAGTTGAGTTTTTACCAAAAAGTTCTATTTTGGTTTCATCTGACCATATGACATTCTCCCAATCTTCTTCTGGATCATCCAAATGCTCTCTAGCAAACTTCAGACGGGCCTGGACATGTACTGGCTTAAGCAGGGGGACACGTCTGGCACTGCAGAAATACGAGCCTTAGGTCATTAATATGGTCGAATCCGGAAACTATCATCTCAAACAAAACATTTATTCTTTCAGTGAAATACGGAACCGTTCCGTGTTTTATCTAACGGGTGTCATCCAGAAGTCTACATATTCCTGTTAGCATTGAAGGTTGTGCAATGTATGTCATAAAATTCTGGCAAATTAGTTCGCAACGAGCCAGGCGGCTCAAACTGTTGCATATACACTGACTCTGCGTGCAATGAACGCAAGAGAAGTGACACAATTTCACCTGGTTAATTTTGCCTGCAAACCTGGATTTCTTTTAGCTAAATATGCAGGTTTAAAAATATATACTTCTGTGTATTGATTTAAGAAAGGCATTGATGTTTATGGTTAGGTACAGTCGTGCAACGATTGTGCTTTTTTCGCAAATGCGCTTTTTTTAACTAGGCAAGTCAGTTAAGAACACATTCTTATTTCCAATGACGGCCTAGGAACGGTGAGTTAACTGCCTTGTTCAGGGAACGACAGATTTTTACCTTGTCAACTCGGGGATTCAATCAAGCAACCTTACGGTTAACTAATCCAACGCTCTAACCACCTGATACATTGCACTTCACGAGGAGCCTGCCTGTTACGCGAATGCAGTAAGAAGCCAAGGTAAGTTGCTAGCTAGCATTAAACTTATCTTATAAAACATAATCAATCAATCATAATCACTAGTTAACTACACATGGTTGATGATATTACTAGTTTATCTAGCGTGTCCTGCGTTGCATATAATCGATGCAGTGCGCATTCGCAAAAAAGGACTGTCGTTGCTCCAACGTGTACCTAACCATAAACATCAATGCCTTTCTTAAAATCAATACACAAGTATATATTTTTAAACCTGCATATTTAGTTCATATTGCCTGCTAACATGAATTTCTTTTAACTAGGAAAAATGGTGTCACTTCTCTTGCAACAGAGTCAGGGTATATGCAGCAGTTTGGTCCGCTTAGCTCATTGCAAACTGTGTGAAGACTATTTCTTCCTAACAAAGACAGCCAACTTCGCCAAACGGGGGATGATTTAAATAAAGGTGAAAAAAAAAAACGGCCAAATCGGTGTCCAAAAATACAGATTTCCGATTGTTATGTAAACTTGAAATCGGCCCTAATTAATCGGCCATTCCGATTAATCGGTCGACCTCTAGTCCACATTATACTGTATATATAGTGTATATTATGTAGATTACTAGGCAGATTGTATGTTTTGGTTCAGAGTAGACTTATTCTTAGATATTTGTAATTTGAGATCATAATAAAACTTGACTTGTTTTAATACTTTAACTCCAGTCCGATCAGATTTTTGGACCTTGATCCACTTCATATAGATGTTGAAAACATATGTTCAATAAATGCTTCTGCACTGAGGCAATAAATAAAAAATCAACACATTTAAAAATCAACTCATTAAAAACAAGATTTTATTTTTGTGATTAATTCAAAAACGTCCTTTTGAATTAATCACAAATGACTAACACAAAATTATAAAAAATAAACAGAACATGCATGTAGAACATAACACACATTCATGAATAGAGATCTCAGAGTAGGTCCTAATGTAATCTAACACTGCCCTCCCATGGTTTAATAGGGTAAGATACATTCTGCTCCTCACACCCGTTCCTAGTGGTAATTCAATACTAGATTACATTTTTTTTACTAGTGACTGACATTGATAAAATGAGGGAGTGAGACCAATTCACCACAACAGTGTTAAAATAACAGACTGAGGTAACGATCGCAATGCCCAGTCAGTGCAATGTTCCACTGTGCTGCTCCACAGTGCTGCTCCACAGTGCTGCTCCACTGTGTTTCTCCACTGTGCTGCTCCACTGTGTTTCTCCACTGTGCTGCTCCACAGTGCTGCTCCACTGTGCTGCTCCACTGTGCTGCTCCACTGTGCTGCTCCAGAGTGCTGCTCCAGAGTGCTGCTCCACTGTGCTGCTCCACTGTGCTGCTCCACTGTGCTGCTCCAGAGTGCTGCTCCAGAGTGCTGCTCCACTGTGCTGCTCCACTGTGCTGCTCCACTGTGTTGCTCCACTGTGCTGCTCCACTGTGCTGCTCCACTGTGCTGCTCCACTGTGCTGCTCCACTGTGCTGCTCCACAGTGCTGCTCCACAGTGCTGCTCCACAGTGCTGCTCCACTGTGTTGCTCCACTGTGCTGCTCCACAGTGCTGCTCCACAGTGCTGCTCCACAGTGTTGCTCCACTGTGTTGCTCCACTGTGCTGCTCCACAGTGCTGCTCCACAGTGCTGCTCCACTGTTCTCCAGCACTAATATGGGCTGAGATGAGATGGCCGAACAAGACAAAGGAACTAATACTGCTGTGATGGAGAGTTTTTGAGTTGATGTTATTCTGACTATATGTCTGATGGGACTGAGATACATTCAGGAGATGAACACAAAACAAATCAAAAATACAACTTGTGAAGGAAGAAACAACAAATGAAAGGTGGATGATTAAAAGAAACAACAGGAGTTTGGGGAACTAAAAAGTCAACGGCAAAGAGAGAGAGATGAAAGAGAGATAAAGAGTGAAATAGAGAGAGAATATAAGATTTCTCCCAGTAGATTTGTTATGCCTGTAGAAGTTATGCCTTCATTACCGTATGAGAAGCCAGAGGCGAGAGAGATTGGGATGTTGAGTTCTAGTCTTGTTGAATTATTAATAAGCATGGACACACACACTGAGAATCTCTCTATCCCTAGTGCACACGCACACACACGGCAAGCCTGTTTCTGCCTCTGATCAACTTGGAAGTTAGCAGCACACAGCTCTTTGCTGGCAGGTGAAGTGTGTTCGTCTGTGGTGTCTGTGTGTCTCTGTGTGTCTCTGTGTGTCTCTGTGTGTCTCTGTGTGTCTCTGTGTGTGTCTCTGTGTGTCTGTATGTCTCTGTGTGTGTCTGTATGTCTCTGTGTGTGTCTGTGTGTGTCTGTATGTCTCTGTGTGTGTCTCTGTGTGTCTCTGTGTGTGTCTGTATGTCTCTGTGTGTGTCTCTGTGTCTGTATGTCTCTGTGTGTGTCTCTGTGTCTGTATGTCTCTGTATGTCTCTGTGTGTGTCTGTGTGTCTCTGTGTGTGTCTGTGTGTCTCTGTGTGTGTCTCTGTGTGTCTGTATGTCTCTGTGTGTGTCTGTGTGTGTCTGTATGTCTCTGTGTGTGTCTCTGTGTGTGTCTGTATGTCTCTGTGTGTGTGTCTGTGTGTCTGTATGTCTCTGTGTGTGTCTCTGTGTCTGTATGTCTCTGTGTGTGTCTGTATGTCTCTGTATGTCTCTGTGTGTGTCTGTGTGTAGCTGTATGTCTCTGTGTGTCTCTGTGTGTCTCTGTGTGTGTCTGTATGTCTCTGTGTGTGTCTGTATGTCTCTGTGTGTGTCTGTGTGTAGCTGTATGTCTCTGTGTGTCTCTGTGTGTGTCTGTATGTCTCTGTGTATGTCTGTATGTCTCTGTGTGTGTCTCTGTGTGTGTCTGTATGTCTCTGTGTGTGTGTCTGTGTGTCTGTATGTCTCTATGTGTGTCTCTGTGTCAGTATGTCTCTGTGTGTGTCTGTATGTCTCTGTGTGTGTCTGTATGTCTCTGTGTGTGTCTGTGTGTAGCTGTATGTCTCTGTGTGTCTCTGTGTGTCTCTGTGTGTGTCTGTATGTCTCTGTGTATGTCTGTATGTCTCTGTGTGTGTCTGTGTGTATGTATGTCTCTGTGTATGTGTCTGTGTGTGTGTCTCTGTGTATGTGTCTGTGTGTGTGTCTGTGTGTAGGATTCTAAACTGTACCACTTCTATTAGTGGTGCTGCTGAGGTCCAGTGGCCCAAGGCTGCTGCCCTCGGTCAGTCCCTCCAGTGTAGAACCATGTTCTAATAGAGATAGACTGTCAGACTGATCAAAGACAGGACTGCAGCTTCCTGATCTGAGAGGGAGGGGAGTGGAGGAGGAGATAGGACGGAGAGTAATGAAATGAGTAGGAAACCACCCTGTGAGCAAAATACATTGAAAATAGGGGGGTGGCGTCAGAGCTGTGAAATCCACAAGCGGCTCCCTGCGTTAGTTTATGGAGGACACTGCCATTTGATGCAATAAAGCGATCCAATTTAATAATCCAAAAAATCCCATGCAGCGGCGTTATAAATCCAAACACTTGGTTGTGTGACGTTCTATTGTCAACACCTCGATTAGATTGATAGGCTATAAATCGCCCATCCAAATTAGTATGAAAACATGCATTAGCCAACACATTCTATCGCAGTTTTGAACTTCTAACAGGTAATAATAATAAGGAAGGGAGTGGTTTGTGACACACAACTCATATCACAGTTACCCCTCCAACACCCACCACCAGTCCCTTTCGAGCATCCTATTGGTTCCAGCATGAATACCCCCCTCCCCTTCGAGCATCCCATTGGTTCCTGCATGAATATCCCCCTCCCTTTCGAGCATCCCATTGGTTCCTGCATGAATACCCCCCTCCCTTTCGAGCATCCCATTGGTTCCTGCATGAATACCCCCTCTTGAGCACTCCATCTTCATGCTTGTGTGACACTTTTGATATTCTGGATTTCCCCTGATGCTTTTAAAATGTGGGTCAAATGGGAAATACAAGTATTATGTGAGTTTTTCGGGGGCGAAGTTGTCCTAGTTAGCTAGTTACCGATGTCTACCCTGCCTGCTAACTTACTAGCTAGCTAGCACAGTGTCCTTTGCTCCCTCCCGCCTGCCGAACACCTTCCCTCTCCGTCGTTAACAGAACTGCGGAAAAACAATGCCCGACAGGCGAGGGTGAAGGACACTGTCTACTGGTGTCCTAGCTATCGTTAGCTACCTATAACACCTGCTGTGTACCGGAGTCCTATCTAGTTAGCTAGCTTGCACCCAGTGTCCTTCGCTAATGACCGGACGAACACCTGCCCTTGCCGTCGTTAACAGAACTGTGGGAAAACAGTACCTGACAGGCGGGGACGAAGGACACTGTAGGTGTCCCTGCTGGCTAGCTACCGCCGTTTTCGCGCTCGCCTCTTCTTCTGTGGGGTTTAGGGGTGGTTGGCATCCAACGTTATGGTGCATTACCACTACCTACTGTACTGGAGCGCCCGGCCTCCCATCTGTGTACCGGAATCCTAGCTTAAAAATGTACCAATTGTAGTATATAGAGGGGTTCCAAACTATCAAACTCCAAACACACCAAGACAGTCGTGAAGACGGCAAGACAACGTCTATTCCCCCTCAGGAGACTGAAAAGATTTGGCATGGGTCACCAGATCCTCAAAAAGATCTACAGCTGCACCATCGAGAGCATCCTGACTGGTAGCATCAGCGCCTGGTATAGCAACTTCTCGGCATCTGACTGTAAGGCACTACAGAGGATAGTGCGTACGGCCCAGTACATCACTGGGGCCAAGCTTCCTGCCATCCAGGATCTAGGCGGTGTCAGAGGAAGTCATAGACTGTCCTGCAATCCAGGACCTCTATACCAAGCGTTGTCAGAGGAACGCCCCAAAAATGGTGAAAGACTCCAGCCCCCCAAGTCATAGTGTGTTCTCTCTGCTACCGCAGAGGGCAAGCGGTAGTCGAGCGCCAAGTCTAGGTCCAAAAGGCTCCTTAACAGCCATAAGACTGCTGAACAATGAATCAAATGGCTACTTGGACTATTTGCAATGACCCCCCACTTTTTTTTTTTTTTTTTTTTTTTTACACTGCTACTACTCTCTGTTTATTATCTATGCATAGTCACTTTACCCCTACCTACATGTACATATTACCTCAACTAACCTGTACCACCGCACATTGACTTGGTACCGGTACCCCTGGTTATAGCCTCGTTATTGTTATCTTATTGTGTTACTTTTTGTTTACTTTAGTTTATTTAGTCAATATTTTCTTAACTCTTATTTTCTACAAACTGAATTGCTAACCATAACCCTAACCCTTGTAAGGTAAAGCCTACACCTGTTGTATTCGGCACAATGTGACAAATAACATTTAATTGGATTAAATGACATTTAATTTGATGAAATAACATTGAATTTGAATCTCGTCCCCTATCAAACAAAGTGGTGGATGGATATCAACTATCTCATCCTAAAATCCACCACTATCCATCCCTTATGTACTGTACCTCCGAAACATCCCAAAGAAACAAAGGATGGCATATCCCCCTTTTCACACCAAAACCTACTACAACAATACATCTCTATAACGTTTCACAATGGCAGCCATTTCATGGCCTAAAGTCCCCGAGGCATCATCCTGATGGTGGGTGAGAGTAGACATACATCCGGTTGTACGGTGCCTAAGTGTGTCTGTGTGTGTGTGTGTGTGTGTATACGTGTGTGTATACGTGTGTGTGTGTGTGTGTGTGTGTGTGTGTGTGTGTGTGTGTGTGTGTGTGTATACGTGTGTGTGTGTGTGTGTGTGTGTGTGTGTGTGTGTGTGTACAGTAGCCATACATCAGGCTGATCTGGCTTCATTAAGTACCTGGCTCCTACATCCTGGGGAGCAATTAGAGACAGCAGAGTAAAGGGATGCCATCTCTCTCTGCCAGGCCTCAGCCAATCAACAGCCATCCTTCTCTGCCAGGCTTCAGCCAATCATCGGCTTGCTTTAGTTTCTATTTTGTAGTCAGGTGAGAAGTCTAGAACAAAATCAAAGTTTGTCTGATAATATACAAATAAAGCTCTATGGCAACAAGGAGAAAGAACACACCTTGAACAACTTTTCTTTTCTCTTCTTAGAGAAAAACAACCGTTGGTTAACAGAGACTGAGGAAAAACAACCGTTGGTTAACAGAGACTGAGGTAAAACAACCGTTGGTTAACAGAGACTGAGGAAAAACAACCGTTGGTTAACAGAGACTGAGGAAAAACAACCGTTGGTTAACAGAGACTGAGGAAAAACAACCGTTGGTTAACAGAGACTGAGGAAAAACAACCGTTGGTTAACAGAGACTGAGGTAAAACAACCGTTGGTTAACAGAGACTGAGGTAAAACAACCGTTGGTTAACAGAGACTGAGGGAAAACAACCGTTGGTTAACAGAGACTGAGGAAAAACAACTGTTGGTTAACAGAGACTGAGGAAAAACAACCGTTCGTTAACAGAGACTGAGGAAAAACAACCGTTGGTTAACAGAGACTGAGGGACTGAGGGAAAACAACCGTTGGTTAACAGAGACTGAGGAAAAACAACCGTTGGTTAACAGAGACTGAGGAAAAACAACCGTTGGTTAACAGAGACTGAGGAAAAACAACCGTTGGTTAACAGAGACTGAGGAAAAACAACCGTTGGTTAACAGAGACTGAGGAAAAACAACCGTTGGTTAACAGAGACTGAGGAAAAACAACCGTTGGTTAACAGAGACTGAGGAAAAACAACCGTTGGTTAACAGAGACTGAGGAAAAACAACCGTTGGTTAACAGAGACTGAGGAAAAACAACCGTTGGTTAACAGAGACTGAGGTAAAACAACCGTTGGTTAACAGAGACTGAGGTAAAACAACCGTTGGTTAACAGAGACTGAGGGAAAACAACCGTTGGTTAACAGAGACTGAGGAAAAACAACTGTTGGTTAACAGAGACTGAGGAAAAACAACCGTTCGTTAACAGAGACTGAGGAAAAACAACCGTTGGTTAACAGAGACTGAGGGACTGAGGGAAAACAACCGTTGGTTAACAGAGACTGAGGAAAAACAACCGTTGGTTAACAGAGACTGAGGAAAAACAACCGTTGGTTAACAGAGACTGAGGAAAAACAACCGTTGGTTAACAGAGACTGAGGAAAAACAACCGTTGGTTAACAGAGACTGAGGAAAAACAACCGTTGGTTAACAGAGACTGAGGAAAAACAACCGTTGGTTAACAGAGACTGAGGAAAAACAACCGTTGGTTAACAGAGACTGAGGAAAAACAACCGTTGGTTAACAGAGACTGAGGAAAAACAACCGTTGGTTAACAGAGACTGAGGAAAAACAACCGTTGGTTAACAGAGACTGAGGAAAAACAACCGTTGGTTAACAGAGACTGAGGAAAAACAACCGTTGGTTAACAGAGACTGAGGGAAAACAACCGTTGGTTAACAGAGACTGAGGAAAAACAACTGTTGGTTAACAGAGACTGAGGAAAAACAACCGTTCGTTAACAGAGACTGAGGAAAAACAACCGTTGGTTAACAGAGACTGAGGGACTGAGGGAAAACAACCGTTGGTTAACAGAGACTGAGGAAAAACAACCGTTGGTTAACAGAGACTGAGGAAAAACAACCGTTGGTTAACAGAGACTGAGGAAAAACAACCGTTGGTTAACAGAGACTGAGGAAAAACAACCGTTGGTTAACAGAGACTGAGGAAAAACAACCGTTGGTTAACAGAGACTGAGGAAAAACAACCGTTGGTTAACAGAGACTGAGGAAAAACAACCGTTGGTTAACAGAGACTGAGGAAAAACAACCGTTGGTTAACAGAGACTGAGGTAAAACAACCGTTGGTTAACAGAGACTGAGGTAAAACAACCGTTGGTTAACAGAGACTGAGGGAAAACAACCGTTGGTTAACAGAGACTGAGGAAAAACAACTGTTGGTTAACAGAGACTGAGGAAAAACAACCGTTCGTTAACAGAGACTGAGGAAAAACAACCGTTGGTTAACAGAGACTGAGGGACTGAGGGAAAACAACCGTTGGTTAACAGAGACTGAGGAAAAACAACCGTTGGTTAACAGAGACTGAGGAAAAACAACCGTTGGTTAACAGAGACTGAGGAAAAACAACCGTTGGTTAACAGAGACTGAGGAAAAACAACCGTTGGTTAACAGAGACTGAGGAAAAACAACCGTTGGTTAACAGAGACTGAGGAAAAACAACCGTTGGTTAACAGAGACTGAGGAAAAACAACCGTTGGTTAACAGAGACTGAGGAAAAACAACCGTTGGTTAACAGAGACTGAGGAAAAACAACCGTTGGTTAACAGAGACTGAGGAAAAACAACCGTTGGTTAACAGAGACTGAGGAAAAACAACCGTTGGTTAACAGAGACTGAGGAAAAACAACCGTTGGTTAACAGAGACTGAGGAAAAACAACCGTTGGTTAACAGAGACTGAGGGACTGAGGGAAAACAACCGTTGGTTAACAGAGACTGAGGGAAAACAACCGTTGGTTAACAGAGACTGAGGGATGGAGGAAAAAGGAAAACTTGAACTAAGAGCCCCTCCCCCTCATCTCTGGTAGGTTGTCAGGAAGGTGGTGTTTTCTGTCCACAGCTCTAATCGCCATGCCGATTGGAATACATTTGCCCGGTTATGTAGAGCCGTGTCACAGAGAGGTGAAGCCGGCAATTCATCATCCGCACTGCCTGCCTGTCAGCAGCCAGCACTAGCTCTCCCCGTGTGTGTGTGTGTGTGTGTGTGTGTGTGTGTGTGTGTGTGTGGTAGGGGGTATAGTTCACTGTCAAAGTGCACCTCAATACCGTATATGGACACTATGCTGGCATCCCCAGGCGACCGTCAGGGAGAGGTGAGAAGAGATTCCTCCTCTTTCTCCACCACCTCCACTCTGACAGGTGCATGTGGATGGACAGATGAATGTGAGGAATGGAAGGATGGGGAGGTGAGAGGGATCCAATTATCCTGGGCCACGCAGGCGTTTAAATCTGCCGTTCTGATCCCTGAACCCTGGCTGTCGTGCATCTCCAGCCCTCCCTGGCAGTGTGGTGAGGCTCGCAGTACACCTCACAAGGAGACTAATGGCACTAACTGTCCACTTTACGGCTGTAGCAGACTCCCCAGCAGAGGCCTGCGGGCAGCGCTACGCAGATTAGCCATTAGCCTGGGTAAAATGCACTGCAGCCCTGCTTCTAGCTGTCTCTAGAGATCATTAAAAGGGAACTGCACCCGCTGATTAGGCATCATTTTTCGGCTGGCTCCTCAAGAAATGCTGGCGGCCAGACAGAAGCCAAACGTGAGTGGGGTTAGGGGTGTGGTTTGATGTGGGTGTTTCTTAGGTGTGTTCTTGCCACCACCAAGACAGACCATCTGTCAGAACCTTGCCCGCAGCTGTTTCCCCTCACTCAATCACAACAAACAGACCTCCTGTAGGTTGAGTGATACAGCTACTGGCAGATGTATTTATTCATTCAGGGAAAACAAACTGAGACCAGGGTATTTGACTTACCGACCTTTGAATTGGTCAGTAACCTATAGAGTATTATGAGAAGAATGCAATTGTTGAATTTATGTAGATATTCTAAACTAAGTGTTTTGATAACTTCCAAATGTAGTAACAGATCCATGTAGAATAAAGCACCCTTTACATAATACCATAGAAGTAGTGTTCTGCTAATAGAACAATGTGCTCTGTTCACCTTTCATTGTCATTCCCAGCTGATACAGATACTGAGCCTATCTGCATGTTGTCTGGTGATAATGGGGCCACCTAGGCAAACATGTCAGAGTGTGGTGTTCAGTATACAACAGGAGTTCCCTGATCCTGGTGCAGAAAACACAGGGTTTCTCCCTCCCCATATTGACTGATACTATTCAATCGAATAATCAAAAAGACAATCCAAGTAAAAGTTTTGTGTAGTATTTTTTTCCTCTCCATTCAGACACAGTATCAAGCCCGTCTGTTAGTCTGGACGTCATCACAAGTCTCCATGTTCTGGCTCAGTACATGTTTCTGTAAACACATACACACATAGTCACTGTTCTATTACCAATGGCAGTTAGGATATGTCATATCTGACACACAAACAGGTACTATGTTGACGTTTGAACAGGTCAGACTAAACCTACCTAATTCTGTTCTCCCTATCGATGTCTGTTGGTGAGCAGGCAAGAGATAAGGCTGGAAGTGAAGTCTTTGCCAGAGCCCCATTAATGGGCATAGCAGCGTAAATCAGCTCTTGGCCACTCATCAAAGATTCTGGTCGGTCGCTGACAGACAGACAGACCGAGACAGACAGACAGACAGAGACAGACAGACAGAGACAGACAGAGACAGACAGACACAGAGACAGACAGAAACAGACAGACAGACACAGACAGATACAAACACACAGACAGATACAGACAGACAGATACAGACAGACAGACAGACAGACAGACAGACAGACAGACAGACAGACAGACAGACAGACATGACGTGTGGTGTTATTTTTTTTAGGTGAGGCAGTCCAAAAACAAAATGTAAATGACGTCATACTTTTCTCAATCAAAGTTTGTACTGACAGATGTAGCCTATTGAAAATATCATTCTATATAATATAATTCAATATCATTATAGAATAGACTGAGTTTACTAAACATTAGGAACACCTTCCAAATGTTGAGTTGAGCACAATTCTTCACGATTTACTAGTGAAACGTCCAAACTGTATCTGCATACCAATCAATTGATCTCCATCAGTTTCCTGGGAATACGTATTCAGATCTTATTGAATGACTGTCTGGTGAGTGAATTAGAGCAGATGGGGTTAACACGACTTTCTTGTACTTTGTTTCAATCAAAGCATATATCATTTGTATCATTAGAAATTAAGAAGTGTTTTTGTTGTAACAGTATCGCTATAGTCCTACTATGGTATGCTAATATATTCAGGTTCTGTTATGTGATATTCTAAATAATCATTATGTGACCTTGCTTCAGCTTTGATCTCACTTTACTAAACGGGCACCATTGTGAGAACTATTTGTAATAATGATAGTAAGTGATGAGTAGGGACTATTAGGTGGAGGTAACAGATCTTGATGAGGGTTATTTTAAGCGATTGGAACGCCCTTCGTGGTGCTGAAAGGGCAGTGCCAGGATCGTACAATGATGTAAACAAAGTTGAACCAACTTGTGGTAGTGAAGAATACAGTGCCTTCATAAAGAATTCATACCTCTTGACTTATTCCACATTTTGTTACAGCCTGAATTCAAAATGGATTAAATAGATTTTTTTACTCACCCATCTACACACAATACCCCATAATGACAAAGTGAAAACATGTTTTTTTGAAACATTTGCAAATTTATTGAAAATTAAAAACAGTACCAGACACACCTACTCATTCCAGGGTTTTTCTTTATTTTTACTATTTTCTACAATGTAGAATAATAGTGAAGACATCAACTATGAAATAACACATATGGAATCATGTAGTAACCAAAAAAGTGTTAAACAAATCAAAATATATTTTATATTTGAGATTCTTCAAAGCAACCACCCTTTTGCCTTGATGACAGCTTTGCACACTCTTAGCATTTTCTCAACCAGCGTCATGAGGTAGTCACCTGGAATGCATTTCAATTAACAGATGTGCCTTCTTTAAAGATAATTTGTGTAATTTCTTTACTTCTTAATGTGTTTGAGCCAATCAGTTGTGTTGTGACAAGGTAGGGGTGGTATACAGAAGATAGCCCTATTTGGTAAAATACCAAGTCCATATAATGGCAAGAACAGCTCAAATAAGCAAAGAGAAACGACAGTCCATCATTACTTTAAGACATGAAGGTCAGTCAATCTGGCCCATATATATATATATATATTTGTAAATATACAGTACCAGTCAAACGTTTGGACCCACCTACTCATTCCAGGGTTTTTCTTTATTTGTACTATTTTCTACAGTCCTTAACGATTACAAGCATACCCATGACATGATGCAGAAACCACTGTGCTTGAAAATATGGAGTGTTACTCAGTAATGTGTGGTATTGGATTTGCTCCAAACATAACACTTTGTATTCAGAAAAAAAAAATTCTTTGACACATTTCCTGCAGTATTACTTTAGTGCCTTGTTTCAAACAAGATGCATGTTTTGTAATATTTTTTTCTGTACAGGCTTCCTTCTTTTCACTCTAATTTAGGTTAATATTGTGGATAACTACAATGTTGTTGATCCATCCTCAGTTTTCTCCTATCACAGCCATTAAACTCTCTAACTGTTTTAAAGTCACCATTGGCCTCATGGTGAAATCCTTGAGCTGTTTCCTCCCTCTCCGGTAACGGAGTTAGGAAGGACGCCTGTATCTTTGTAGTGACTGGGTGTATTGATACACCATCCACAGTGTAGTTCATAACTTCACCATGTTCAAAGGATTACTCAATGTCTGCCTTTTTAAACATTTTTACCCATCTACCAATAGGTGCCCTTCTTTACGAGGCATTGGAAAACCTCCCTGGTCTTTGTGGTTGAATCTGTGTTTGAAATTCTCTGTTCAACTGTGTGGTGTACAGAGATGAGGAAGTCATTCAAAAATCATGTTAAACACTATTATTGCACACAAAGTGAGTCCATGCAACTTGTTATGTGACTTGTTAAGCACGTGTTTACGGTTTACTCCTGAAATAATGAATGCTCGCCATAACAAAGGGGTTGAATACTTACTGACTCAAGACATTTCAGCTTTTCATTTTGTATTAATTTGTAAACATTTCGAAAAACCTAATTCCACTTTGACATTATGGGGTATTGTGTGAAGGCCAATGACACAACATCTAAATTGAATCCATTTTAAATTGAAGCTGTAACACAACAAAATGTGGAAAAAATCCAGAGGTGTGAACACTTCCTGGAGGCTCTGTAGCTGAAGGGCAGCTCTGCCATTCGGCCAGTTCAGGAACAAACAACAATCATTTGCAGTATAGCCTAATAGGCCTTCGACTACATGGTACATCACTATTTGTAACCTATAGCCTCATTGCACTGTTTGGGAGGAGAGTTTTAGTTGCTAGAAGGCATTTCATTGTGTTGTGTAGCTTTCACTACTCTGTATCATTAACACAATTTGATTTGATTAGCTTGACCATACGGTTACAATATACCCTATTACATAATAAATGAAAACAGAGGTGAATAATCAATTCATAGAATGTATTTGCATAGATTTAACATGCTATCAAATCAATAGACCAATTAGTGAATAGAAATCATTACTACGTAGAATTGCAGGAAATTCACGTTAAAACCGCCATAAAATCAATATGTGGTGTGGTGTATTCATGCATCTCAAACTATAACGTTAATGCATTTTTACCTTCAACGTGGCCCAATTCACATTTCCAATTGCCCACCCTGACATACCGAGCTGGAACGGACCGGCGTCTCAACCAATAGTCAATATAGGCTAAATACTGTATCTTAAGCAAGGCGACAGCAACTTCCAAGGTCATGCTCCTTGGGCTTTCCTCGAGCAGAACGGTGTTGCCGTAATCAACACTTAACACTTACACAAATGACTGATGATTGGCTGAGAAAAATTGATGATAAAATTATTGTGGGGGCTGTCTTGTTTGACTTCAGTACAGCTTTTGACATTATCGATCATAGTCTGCTGCTAGAAAATTGTCCACTACCGTTCAAAAGTTTGGGGTCACGTAGAAATGTCATTGTTTTTGAAAGAAAAGCAATTTTTTTGTCCATTAAAATAACATCAAATTTATCAGAAATACAGTGCAGACATTGTTAATGACATTGTAGCTTGAAACGGCAGATTTTTTATGGAATATCTACATAGGTGTACATAGGCCCGTTATCAGCAACCATCACTCCTGTCACTCCATCACTCCTCCTCATCACTCCAATGGCACGTTGTGTTAGCTAATCCAAGTTTATAATTTTAAAAGGCTAATTGATCATTAGAAAACCCTTTTGCAATTATGTTAGCACAGCTGAAAACTGTTGTGCTGATTAAAGAAGCAATAAAACGGGCCTTCTTTAGACTAGTTGAGTATCTGGAGCATCAGCATTTGTGGGTTCAATTACAGGCTCATAATGGCCAGAAACAAATTACTTTCTTCTGAAACTTGTCAGTCTATTCTTGTTCTGAGAATTGAAGACTATTCCATGCAAGAAATTGCCAAGAAACTGAAGATCTCTTTAATGGAAGCCCCTCAAACATAATCCAGGTAAAATCAGGAATTCCCCAGGGTAGCTGTTTAGGCCCCTTGCTCTTTTCAATTTTTAGTAACGACATGCCACTGACTTTGAGTAAAGCCAGAGTGCTTATGTATGCGGATGACTCAGCACCATACATGTCAGCTACTACAGCGACTGAAATGACTGCTGCAGTTAGTTTCAGAGTGAGTGGCAAGGAATAAGTTAGCCCTAAGCATCGCATTTGGGACAAAATATTCACTAAACCATAAACCTCAACTAAATCTTGTAATAATTAATGTGGAAATCGAGCAAGTTGAGATGACTAAACTGCTTGGAGTAACCCTAGATTGTAAACGGTCATGGTCAAAACATATTGATACAGTAGTAGCTGTCTGTCCATAATAAAGCAATGCTCTGCCTTCTTAATAACACTATCAACAAGGCAGGTCCTACAGGCACTAGTTTTGTCGCACCTGGACTACTGTTCAGTTGTGTGGTCAGGTGCCTCAAAGAGGGACTTAGGAAATTGCAATTGGCTCAGTACAGGGCAGCACGGCTGGCCCTTGGACGTACACTGAGAGCTAACATTAATAATATGAATGTCTATCTCTCCTGGCTCAAAGTGGAGGAGAGATTGATTTCATCACTTATTGTATTTGTGAAAGGTATTGACTTGTTGAAAGCAGCGAGCTGTCTGTTTAAGGACAAGCACGCAGCTCAGACACCCATGCATACCCCACAAGACATGCCACAAGATGTCTCTTCACAGTGCCCAAGTCCAGAACAGACTATGGGAGGCGCACAGTACTACATCGAGCCATGACTACATGGAACTCTATTCCACATCTGGTAACTGATGCAAGCAGTAAAATTAGATTGTCAAAACAGAAAAACACCTTATGGAACAGCGGGGACTGTGAAGCAACACAAAAATAGGCACAGACACATGCATACACACACACACGATAACATACACACACACACGATAACATACACACACACACACACACACGATAACATACACACACACACGATAACATACACACACACATGATAACATACACACACACACGATAACATACACACACACATACACGTGGATTTAGTACTGTAGATATGTGGTAGTGGTGGAGTAGGGGCATGAGGGCACACAGTGTGTCGTGAAATCTGTGAATGTATTGTAATGTTTTTCAAATTGAAAACTGCCTTAATTTTACTGCACCATAGGAAGAGTGCTAATGGGGATCCATAATAAACACAGAATACATATTGTTCTAGGTTACACTGCACAAGAGGGGGTCTGTGGAGTTTTCTGAACATCAAGGTAGACACACGGTGAATTTGGATCCTAGATCTCATTGGTGTGATGAGGTTCATGTTGCTAAACAGCCTCTCACACTCCACCGTGCTGTATGGAACCGTGCTGTATGGAACCGCGCTGTATGGAACCGTGCTGTATGGAACCGCGCTGTATGGAACCGCGCTGTATGGAACCGTGCTGTATGGAACCGCGCTGTATGGAACCGCGCTGTATGGAACCGCGCTGTATGGAACCGCGCTGTATGGAACAGTGCTGTATGGAACCGTGCTGTATGGAACCGTGCTGTATGGAACCGTGCTGTATGGAACCGTGCTGTATGGAACCGTGCTGTATGGAACCGTGCTGTATGGAACCGTGCTGTATGGAACAGTGCTGTATGGAACCGCGCTGTATGGAACCGCGCTGTATGGAACCGCGCTGTATGGAACCGCGCTGTATGGAACCGCGCTGTATGGAACCGCGCTGTATGGAACCGCGCTGTATGGAACCGCGCTGTATGGAACCGCGCTGTATGGAACCGCGCTGTATGGAACCGCGCTGTATGGAACCGTGCTGTATGGAACAGTGCTGTATGGAACCGTGCTGTATGGAACCGTGCTGTATGGAACCGTGCTGTATGGAACCGTGCTGTATGGAACAGTGCTGTATGGAACCGTGCTGTATGGAACCGTGCTGTATTGAACCGTGCTGTATGGAACCGTGCTGTTTATATTGAGGTGCAGGAGCTCCACAATACTTTTGAGCTAATATTCTAGAAGAGGAACAGGAGCTCAAGCAGTAGAATATGTGAGGTGCCAGTACTCAGCTCCGGTGAGCTTCCTGCCCAAGTCAAGAACTGGAGATATTTACAGTTAAGCAGTGTGTGGTCTCAGCTCGCTTGGCACATTTTCTCTCCTCCTACTGTGAACAAAGGTGTGTGTACTCAGACTGCGCTGCAGTGTGGTCTGCTGTGGACGTGACTCTAAAGCTCTGTTTATAATGCTGTATAGGAACTGCTGGTGATTATTATTCAATGTTCTGATTGGCCAAAGTGGTCAAGCATCTGACGGGCGTCCACAGTCCACAGCCTGCAGTCCATCATTCTCACCATGGCCAGAGAAGACAGGGAAGAAGCCACCATTTACCTCTAGGCTGCTATACAGAGAGAAGATAGGGAAGAAATCACCATTTACCTCTAGGCTGCTATACAGAGAGAAGACAGGGAAGAAGCCACCATTTACCTCTAGGCTGCTATACAGAGAGAAGACAGGGAAGAAACCACCATTTACCTCTAGGCTGCTATACAGAGAGAAGACAGGGAAGAAACCACCATTTACCTCTAGGCTGCTATACAGAGAGAAGACAGGGAAGAAATCACCATTTACCTCTAGGCTGCTATACAGAGAGAAGACAGGGAAGAAACCACAATTTACCTCTAGGCTGCTATACAGAGAGAAGACAGTGAAGAAACCACCATTTACCTCTAGGCTGCTATACAGAGAGAAGACAGGGAAGAAACCACCATTTACCTCTAGGCTGCTATACAGAGAGAAGACAGGGAAGAAATCACCATTTACCTCTAGGCTGCTATACAGAGAGAAGACAGGGAAGAAATCACCATTTACCTCTAGGCTGCTATACAGAGAGAAGACAGGGAAGAAATCACCATTTACCTCTAGGCTGCTATACAGAGAGAAGACAGGGAAGAAATCACCATTTACCTCTAGGCTGCTATACAGAGAGAAGACAGTGAAGAAACCACCATTTACCTCTAGGCTGCTATACAGAGAGAAGACAGGGAAGAAATCACCATTTACCTCTAGGCTGCTATACAGAGAGAAGACAGTGAAGAAACCACCATTTACCTCTAGGCTGCTATACAGAGAGAAGACAGGGAAGAAACCACCATTTACCTCTAGGCTGCTATACAGAGAGAAGACAGGGAAGAAACCACCATTTACCTCTAGGCTGCTATACAGAGAGAAGACAGGGAAGAAACCACCATTTACCTCTAGGCTGCTATACAGAGAGAAGACAGGGAAGAAGCCACCATTTACCTTTAGGCTGCTATACAGAGAGAAGACAGGGAAGAAATCACCATTTACCTCTAGGCTGCTATACAGAGAGAAGACAGTGAAGAAACCACCATTTACCTCTAGGCTGCTATACAGAGAGAAGACAGGGAAGAAGCCACCATTTACCTTTAGGCTGCTATACAGAGAGAAGACAGGGAAGAAATCACCATTTACCTCTAGGCTGCTATACAGAGAGAAGACAGTGAAGAAACCACCATTTACCTCTAGGCTGCTATACAGAGAGAAGACAGAGAAGAAATCACCATTTACCTCTAGGCTGCTATACAGAGAGAAGACAGAGAAGAAACCCCCATTTACCAGCGCCTAGGCTGTTACACATACGGTGCATTTGGAAAAAGAATTCAGACCCCTTGACTTTTTGTTACATTACGGTCTTATTCTAAAATTGATAGATGTATTTTTAATTTATCATCAAATCTACACAATACCGCATAATGATAAAGCAAAAATAGGTTTTTAGAAATGTTTGCAAATGTATTAAATATTAAAAACTGAAATCTTACATTACAAGTATATTACAAGTATTCAGACCCTTTACTCAGTACTTTGTTGAAGCACTTTTGGCAGCGATTACAGCCTTGAGTCTTCTTGGGTATGACGCTACAAGCTTGGCACACCTGTATTTGGGGAGTTCCTCCCATTCTTCTCTGCAGATCCTCTCAAGCTCTGTCAGGTTGGATGGGGAGCGTCACTGCGCGACTATTTTCAGGTCTCTCCAGAGATGTTCGATCGGGTTCAAGTCCGGGCTCTGGTTGGGCCACTCAAGGACATTCAGACACTTGTCCCGAAGCCACTCCTGCGTTGTCTTGGCTGTGTGCGTCGAGTCGTTGTCCTGTTGGAACCTTTGCCCCAATCTGAGGTCCTGAGCGCTCTGGAGCAGGTTTTCACTAAGGATTTCTATGTACTTTGCGCCATTCATCTTTCCCTCGATCCTGACTAGTCTCCCAGTCCCTGTCGCTGAAAAGCATCCCCACAGCGTGATGCTGCCACCACCATGCTTCACCGTAGAGATGGTGCCAGGTTTCCTCCAGACGTGACGCTTGGCATTCAGGACAAAGAGTTCAATCTTGGTTTCATCAGACCAGAGAATCTTGTTTTTCATGGTCTTAGAGTCTTTAGGTGCCTTTAGGCAAACTCCAAGTGGACTGTCATGTGCCTTTTCACTGAGGAGTGGCGTCTGTCTGGCCACTCTACCATAAATGCCTGCTTGGTGGAGTGCTGCAGAGATGGTTGTCCTTCTGGAAGGTTCTCCCATCTCCACAGATGAACTATGGGAGCTATTTCAGAGTGACCATTGGGTTCTTGGTCATCTCCCTGACCAAGGCTCTTCTCCCCCATTTGTTTTGGTGGTTCCAAACTTCTTCCATTTAAGAATGATGGAGGCCACTGGGTTCTTGGGGACCTTCAATGCTGCAGAAAGTTTTTGGTACCCTTCCCCAGATCTGTGCCTCGACACAATCCTGTCTCGGAGCTCTACGGACAATTCCTTCGACCTCATGGCTTGGTTTTTGCTCTGACATGCACTGTCAACTGTAGGACCTTATATAGACAGGTGTGTGCCTTTCCAAATCATGTCCAATCAATTAAATTTACCACAGGTGGACTCCAATCAAGTTGTAGAAGCATTTCAAGGATCATCAATGGAAACAGGATGCACCCGAGTCTCATAGCAAAGGGTCTGAATACTTATGTAAATAAGCTATTTCAGTTTTATTTATTTTTCATTCATTTGCAAAATCTCGCAAAAACCTATTTTCACTTTATCGTTATGGAGTACTGTGTGTAGATTGATGAGGAACATTTATCAAGTTTAGAATAAGGTTGTAACGTTACAAAATGAATGACAATAAAGGGGTCTGAATACTTTCCGAATGCACTGTATTTTTTTCTCTCGTCATTCTATTGTTTTTCCATGGGATTTTAGTGGTAATTCAAAATAATTTATTTAGAATTTATCAGAATACTTTTTCCAGAAATAGTTTGACCAGCTCTGTGTATTCTCAAATGAAGAAAGTAAGGGAGTGGTGCTTAAAGCCACACGACATACAACCACCCTGCATAAAGAGCACTGATTACATTATCAATGGTGTTTATGATTAGCCTGGTGAAACCAACCACTGCATTCACCTTATACGCATCTAACAATTAAAAAATAAGCAACAAATAATGTCCGTTTACAGAAATGATGTTTCACAATTGGGTTATCAAATGTACCAAAGTGATGAGGTGGGTTACTTTCTGTATTTGTACAAATGATGCGCCTGTGAAAGCTGTTGCTGCTGACAGGTGAAGCTTGCTGGCCGGATACTTGCCAACATGACTGTTCCATTCATAAGAATGCTCACAGCGAGGGCCTGTCTGCATGATGCTGATAAGGGCCCCCTTGCTGGTCTTCTCTATGCTGCATGTTCAGCTGCAAAATGGACATCTCTCCAACAACTGCAGCATGCAATCTCATGATGTGGTGTTGACGGGAGGGCCTGTGACAGGGTGATAAACTGTAATAGACAGCCAAGTGGTAAATAGCTTTTTTTCCCCGAAAGAAAAACACAAAGCTTTTTGATAATGCAATTCACAACTAAAATGGCTCAACTAGTTGTATCTGCTTGGCTGGGGAATCAGCCTACTAGTTTATCAAGCCGGGTATTTTAGACATAACACACATTACCCGTCGTTGTTGATGAAGCTGTCTGTGTCATCAGGGCAGTAACTCGGGTCACTATCAGAGGCCTCATGATGGCGTGTCCTTTTCATACAATTCGAGGGAGACTGGAAACAACGGAGGAGGTGTCGCAAGGGTACTTGTCACATGACACACTTATCCTGACGTCTTGCCTGAAAAACTGTGAAAATAGCAAGCGAACAGTGAATACAATTATTGAGGGAAGTTGCTAGACCAGCTCGCTAGACCAGCTCGGTAGACCAGCTCGCTAGACCAGCTCGGTAGACCAGCTCGCTAGACCAGCTCGCTAGACCAGCTCGCTAGACCAGCTCGCTAGACCAATGCATTCACACTGCTGGACCTTTGCTCTCTCTGGTAGGTCCCGGCATCCATTCCTGACCAGGGGATTAGTCTGGCACCCAATTGTGGACTTGGTCTAACAGAAAAACAGGGTCGACGATTGTCATCATACCTCAATTGAGATAGAATAGTGTCTAACCCCCAGATGTGTCCATTTACAGAGACATTAGAGAGCAGTACTCTCGCCTTGCCTGGATTAACAGACTGCAGGCTACTTTACTGAAGAAGAACGAGAGAAAAGGGGGAAAATTAGTTTACAAATAATTTACTGTCCCTTTACTACCCCTCTCAGGACCGTGGACATGATTTGGACAAATGTCTTAAAAATCTAACGCTTCGCAAGAAAGGGCAATTTGATCGCATTTATTCGGTTTTCTAAGTGAGATTTTCCCAAGTGAGAGTGCTACTTTCGTAAAAGAGACTATCAAAGTGGTGGCAGGGACAGGAGTACGGTTTCATTTCCCATCCATTTATCGGCACTCATCTTCCGTCTAACTGCCTCAGAGTGAGCCACTGATGTCCAGTAATTGCAGGTAAAATTGCAGATGTGGTGATTTTTCAGTTTGATACTCTATATATACAAAAGTATGTGGACACCCCTTCAAATTAGTGTATTCGGCTATTTCAGCCACACCCATTGCTGACAGCCATGCAATCTCCATAGACAAACATTGGCAGTAGAATCGCCTCACTGAAGAGCTCAGTGACTTTCAACGTGTCATCGTCATAGGATGCCACCTTTCCAACAAGTCAGTTCATCAAATTTCTGCCCTGCTAGAGCTGCCCTGTCAACTGCTAGTGCTGTTATTGTGAAGTGGAAACGTCTAGGAGCAACACCGGCTCAGCCGCGAAATGGTAGGCCACACAAGCTGACAGAACGGGACTGGTTGAAGCGCATAAAAATGTCCTGTTCTCGGTTGCAACACTAACTACTGAATTCCAAATTGCCTTTGGAAGCAACGTCACAACAATAACTTAGTCGGGAGCTTCATGAAATGGGTTTCCGTGGCCGAGCAAGCGTCGTCTGGAGTGGTGTAAAGCTCGCGCCATTGGACTCTGGAGCAGTGGAAATGCATTCTCTGGAGTGATGAATCACACTTCACCATCTGGCAGTCTGACGGACAAATCTGTGTTTGGCGGATACCAGGAGAATGACTACCTGCCCCACAATGCCTAGTGTCAACTGTAAAGTTTGGTGGAGGAATAATGGTTCGGGCTAGGCCCCTTGCTTTCAGGGAAATCTTTAACGCTACAGCATACAATGACATTCTAGACAATTCTGTGCTTCCAACTTTGTGGCAACAGTTTGGGGAAGGCTCTTTCTTGTTTCAGCATGACAATGCCCATGTGCACAAAGCGAGGTCCACACAGAAATGGTTTGTTGAGATCGGTGTGGAAGAACTGGCCTGCACATAGCCCTGACCTCAACCCCATTGAACACCTTTGGAATGAATTGGAACACCGACTGCGAGCCAGGCCTAATTGCCCAACATCAGTGCCCGACCTCACTAAAGCTCTTGTGGTTGAATGGAAGCAAGTCCCCACAGCAATGTTCCCACATCTAGTGGAAAGCCTTCCCAGAAGAGTGGAGGCTGTTATGGCAGCAAAGGGGGACCCATGATGCCCGTGATTTTGGAATGAGATGTTTGACGAGCAGGTGTCCACATACTTTTGGTCATGTAGTGTATGTCTGATTCTGTAAAATATAATTTATATGAACGTAAAAAGCACTACTGTGTCAAATGCCTGACGATACCTTGTTTTACAGCATTGTTGATCATTTTGGTTAAAATGAAAAGCACGTATTTATCTTTTGCCAGAGATCTACAGATCATCACCTTATCCTACACTCATACATAAATATTAACAATAATAACAGTCAAGCATAAACATACAAAACACCAGAAATATACATAAAAAAACTTTATTATTATGATAATGTAGGATTAACAACAACATGCGTTTAACCACAATAGAAAATAAAAAGATATTGCACTGGTTTTACTGTAGCAATCTATCTTCACCCTTTTCAGACAGATCCCCTCTCCTTCACACTTCAGACACACGCTGTACACACACACAGAATCTATCTTCACCCTTTTCAGACAGATCCCCTCTCCTTCACACTTCAGACACACGCTGTACACACACACAGGATCTATCTTCACCCTTTTCAGACAGATCCCCTCTCCTTCACACTTCAGACACACGCTGTACACACACACAGAATCTATCTTCACCCTTTTCAGACAGATCCCCTCTCCTTCACACTTCAGACACACGCTGTACACACACACAGGATCTATCTTCACCCTTTTCAGACAAATCCCCTCTCCTTCACACTTCAGACACACGCTGTACACACACACAGAATCTATCTTCACCCTTTTCAGACAGATCCCCTCTCCTTCACACTTCAGACACACGCTGTACACACACACAGAATCTATCTTCACCCTTTTCAGACAGATCCCCTCTCCTTCACACTTCAGACACACGCTGTACACACACACAGAATCTATCTTCACCCTTTTCAGACAGATCCCCTCTCCTTCACACTTCAGACACACACACAGGATCTATCTCACACAGTCTTTAAAATACTGCCTAAACACTGGGGAGTCAAGTCCATAATATGAAGTCAACAGTCTCCTCTTCCCTCAGTTCAGTGGCATTGGTCTCTGCACACAGACAGCCCTACCATCGCTATGGGCTTTAACACACAACGCATACTGTGGCTACAATAAAAACACATACTGTATGGATCTGTCTGTAGAGATGTAGTGAGGTTAAAGTCCAGGGTGGAGGTTACCCACAGGGTTAACAGAGAGAGAGAGAGAGGAACAGCCCCTACAGTGGGGAGCTACTGTGGCTTCGGGCTCTGGGGGGCCTAACTGAACATTGGAGGTGATGGGCCCAGACTAGGGGGTAGGTAGTGTTTTGTTTGGCTGAAATTGCTTTGTGTATGGTGTGTGTGTGTGTGTGTGTGTGTGTGTGTGTGTGTGTGTTGGGAGCAGCCAACAGCCCAGGGCCAGAGATGAATTACTCCACCAGGGAAACTAACACTTGACTTCCCTCTCTGACAGATGGCTGGATCAGCATCATTACAGACGATGTTTGTGTGATACAACAGTGAATGTCAGGGATGGTCAGGCTGGCGCCGGGCGGTGGCGGATGGCACTCGGATTGGGTCAGAGAGAGTAGCAGCTGTCCAAGCAGTAATAACAACAGGGCCACCAGTATAGTCCAGAAGAGATGACATACAACACAATACACACTGTAGAAACTATTCTTACAGGGATGACCCATATCAAATCAGAACTTCAGATCCGTTTTGGGACTATAGTCATTCGATGTGCAGGGGCCAAGTGAACAACATTCATTTAGTATCAAATGGGGAATGCCACAGAGACCTGTCTTTCAAATCATGTCTCTGGCTGATATAAAATAACACTCAACACACAGACACAAATGGAGGATGACAATTTGAGTCACCTGACATATTTGGCCAATGAGGAGATGCTCTCTCAGTCTGGGGTTGATTGATTGGCTACAGCAGAGTTGTTAAATCCCAACGCTAAGCTTGGCCGATCTGTCCCAGTGACAAATGACAGCTTTTCTCTGCGAGGACTTAGGGCCTACACCTCACATTACCTACCCTCTATCCTCCTTCACTAGAGGATACCACTATTCACACCGCAGGTGATTTTGGAAACGTCCCAAAAGGCACCCTATTTCCTATATAGTGCACTACTTTTGACCAGGGCCGAACCTCTAAACATTATATGCACTATGTTCCTCCTCATGAACATTGTCTGTGGTCCGTCAGTGGTTAGGTTACATGAATACTATGCAAAGGCCATAACAAGCCAGTCACACTGATATGATCCAGGGTAACTTTACAGTGTGGAAAGCTGTTGATATGAATAATTATCACTGCCTGTTACAGAGGTCGATTTCTAGTAGCATTGAGGAAGATTGAACAACATTACAGAAATCGCTAGCCACGGTCTGTCTGTCTGTCTGTGGGGTTGTCTGTCTTTCTGTCAGTGGGGTTGTCTGTCTTTCTGTCAGTGGGGTTGTCTGTCTTTCTGTCAGTGGGGTTGTCTGTCTCTCTGTCAGTGGGGTTGTCTGTCTCTCTGTCAGTGGAGTTGTCTGTCTCTCTGTCAGTGGAGTTGTCTGTCTGTCTGTCTGTCTGTCTGTGGGGTTGTCTGTCTGTCTGTCTGTGGGGTTGTCTGTGGGGTTGTCTGTCTGTCTGTCTGTGGGGTTGTCTGTCTGTCTGTCTGTCTGTGGGGTTGTCTGTCTGTGGGGTTGTCTGTGGGGTTGTCTGTCTGTCTGTCTGTGGGGTTGTCTGTCTGTCTGTCTGTGGGGTTGTCTGTCTGTCTGTCTGTCTGTCTGTGGGGTTGTCTGTGGGGTTGTCTGTCTGTCTGTCTGTCTGTGGGGTTGTCTGTGGGGTTGTCTGTGGGGTTGTCTGTCTGTCTGTCTGTCTGTGGGGTTGTCTGTGGGGTTGTCTGTCTGTCTGTCTGTGGGGTTGTCTGTCTGTCTGTCTGTCTGTCTGTCTGTGGGGTTGTCTGTCTGTCTGTCTGTCTGTGGGGTTGTCTGTCTGTCTGTCTGTCAGTGGGGTTGTCTGTGGGGTTGTCTGTCTGTCTGTCAGTGGGGTTGTCTGTGGGGTTGTCTGTCTGTCTGTCAGTGGGGTTGTCTGTCTGCCAGTGGGGTTGTCTGTCTGTCTGTCTGTCTGTCTGTCTGTCTGGGGTTAGGTATTGACAACACAGATCTCTTTAGTATCTATAGACACCAGACACCAGTCCTGTCTCACCCTCAGTCAGTCATCCCAATGAGCTGCTCTCTGAGACATCTCCAACAGCAACAAAACTTTGCAGGACACCCCGAGGGAGATTTGAACTCTCACACAGAAAAAAATAGATGTATGCTGCAGGTAGCCACAGTTTTACAACATGGCAACATCCCCTTACTTTGCAAACTAAGACACACAAATGAACGCCCACACACACATACACACACACGCAGGAACACACACACAGGAACACACCCACGCAGGAACAGCCACAAGCATGAACGCCCACACCCACGAACGCCCACACGCCCACACGTAGCAGTGGGACTAGAGGATCATAGTGGTGTTCGGTCAGTTCAGACTTCTGATTGGTCAACATCGTTGTGACTAACCTAAAAGCCAGGGATCTGATTGCCCTTCCTTTTATTTAGTTGGCTTTTCATTTGACATACAGCAATAAAAGGGTTGTGCAAAGCCCGCCCCCCTGCTGACCCATCCCCGACCCTATAGGCCAACTGAGATATCAGTCAGGGACAGACAGCACTAATAGGGGTAACTAACTATGAGACGTCTACACTAACTAAAACACACTCCCAAGTCCCAACACGGCAGAGTAAAAAAGACACAGCAGACCTTTAAATATTCATATATATATATATACACACACACACACATCTGACAGCCACTTGACAACACACACAGTCTTGAACGCATATACAAAGTAAAGTCTGTTAGCTTTACAGGATAAGAGGCAAAACACAGAGAGAACACAGCAAGTTGAACAAACCTGAAGTGTCTGAAAAACAGAGCGAGCAGGGGCTAGAAATAAAGACAACGGTGAGACGTGGAAAACCACTGGTTGTCAGAATATACATGAAGGCCAGTGTGTCTACTGTTGTACTGCTACACTAACGTAGAGCTTGGCCACATCTCCCCGAAAAATCTGATCTGGACTTTTTCAAATTTATGGCCATTCACAATATATATCTCAATAAAAAAGAAAAAAAAGTTTACTCTAACTAAGCTTTTTTTTGGTACAATTAAAGGTAAAATAAACAGCATTTCAAACAGTCAGCTATAATCTAATGAATTCAGGACTAGGCTAAATAAAAGCCTTCCACAACCATAAGACCCATTAATCATTTTATACTTTTTTATCAAAATAGTTTAACCTGATTTTTTTTCTGGCTTTCAAGTCGGTCTATGACAATGACCTTTTTAGTTATAAATGTAACCAGAACCATGCATAATGCACATTCACTAATAATGACCAACTTCTTGTAGCAGCCATTATAGAACATTAACACAGCCCTCATCAACAATCTGTCAAGCGATGTTCATTGATACTCTCGTTTTAGTAGTGTCTGCTCTATGCATAATTTAAGAAGTTGAGACAGAGGGTTAACTTCTCCTCTACTACAGTAAATTAATGTCTCAATGTGTTTCAGTGTCCATATGACCCATTCTGTTAGACCAAACCTCAAATGGAGAGTTGAAACGGCTTGTTAGAGAGGAAGTGATCTTTAGTCTTTGTTGTTGTGAGTGACAGGGGGAGGGGCTTGGTGTCTGTGTGCAAGTGGGAAGGTGCACAGTACACACAGCATGGGGGGGAAGGATACGAGACCAAAAAGACAAACGCTCATAAAAACTAAAAATATTAAAACCTCAATTCTTGCGATACAGGCATTTGAAACATCGCGCTAAAGCATACCTTAAAATGAATCAACTGAATCCGACATATTGCCCAGCCCTATGCTAACTAGCCCGTATACAGACTTGTGAGCAGTCTTCCTGACTCAGACTTTGAGAGGAGTCTGGGTAATTGAGTTTCAGGGGCAGAGTAGTCCACCCCTGTGGACTACAGGAAGTGGAACACCCCAGGAACAATCCGCTGCCCGGTATTCAAACCCATATATATAAATAGATCTACCTCATCTTAACTACTTGACTCTTGTCATCTCAACACTGTTTGTCTGTGTAGTTGACCAAACCAGACTAGGACCAGATTGATTAGGTGTCCCCAGGTCGTCTGTGACTAGATCACTGTCCCTCCTTTCCTCCTCATCTCACCTATAGTCCATCTCAATGTAAAGCTGTTCTATGAACCACCCTTCTTTAATCATTAGAAACATGTCCCCTGACATAGGGATCTAGATCTGGTGAGGCTATCATGCAGTTACAAGGTGAACGGCTAGGCTAGTATCCTAGCTACCACAACACGTACAGCCACACACAGCTCTATACACTACAGTAGCTACACTGACAGGTCCAGGTAGAGCCATGGAAGGGTTAGCTTCTATACGCTAGCTACACTGACCGGTCCAGGTAGAGCCATGGAAGGGTTAGCTTCTATACGCTAGCTACACTGACAAGCACACAAATAGCAGGTGGAGCGGATAGGGAAAGAGATTTTCATGGAACGCTCTGTGATTCAAATACAAACATTGCTTGAATAGCCATTCTGACAGCCACAACATGAATAGAGTGTTATATAGAGACCAGAGGGTTTTCTCTAGCTAGTCTGCACTATTAAACAGTTAAAGATACAGAGTGCAGCGTTAGACCATGAGGGAATAATAACACACAATGCCATTTGCCTGAGGCTGCTGAGTGAGTTAAAGGTGGGTGATGCACATTGTTTCATTAACAGACTGTAATGTATTTATACTGATTGCTAAGCATACGCTACTTTTATTGCCGAGTTACACCCTGTTCAGTCACGGACGGCTGGAGACATGCAGGAGGGGTGCAGTGGTGGCTGTATTGTTTACAAGGCACAACCTGATCTATTGGCTTGATAAAAGTCTCATGTCAGACGACTGGAACTTCCAAGGTGAAAGCTAACGAGGCATTATACTAAGAAAAGAGCATTAGAGTGTTTGTGTGTGTTTGTTAATCCTTTCCTCAGTGCGTGTGGATCAGTCAACTCACACGGTTTATTTCTAGCCCCCATGTTTCTTTGCAGAGAGAGAAACAAACGCAGACCGACTTCACAGGAACATGAATCAACGTCAAAAAACTGAGTATAAGAACAACAAGAGATCTACAGCCAATCAGGATGTCTCTGGAATACAGGAATACATAGTCAGTGCCCAAACTATCACCTCCCTCCCTCTCTCTCTCTCTCTCCCTCCATCTCTCTCTCTCTCTCCATCTCTCTCTCTCTCCCCCTCCATCTCTCTCTCTCTCTCTCTCTCCCTCTCCCTCCATCTCTCTCTCTCCCTCCATCTATCTATACTATACTATCTGGCTATACTCTCAGATAATGATTAGTGAGTTGCAAACAGTTTAGAATGTTGTTTTCTTTCAAACATGCAGTTGTCTGTGGATAAAGATTCAAATCTCCATCAAGCAGTCTCTATTGTCATGGCTGTCTTATCTGCTACGTCTTCTTGCTGCTGGTTTTATCCTGCGGGGTGGAGGCTGCGGAGGCTGGGCTGGGTCTCTGTGAGGCCAGGGGGTCTGGCCTATTGTGCTGCTCTGAGGCTGCAGTAGGTGTCTTGTTGGGTGTGGTGGTGGGCGCCTTCCTTGGTGCAGTCTCCCCGCTGCCTCTTAACACCACCACTGGCCTCTCCATGGGGTCCTGGGTGCCCTGGGCCAGGGTACAGTCTTTAGGAGGGGAAGGCCTCCTCTGTGGAGAGGGAGGGGGAGCTGGCTCAGTTTTGGAGGAGGGCTGCCTGGGAGGAGACTGGGAGGACAGGCGGGGCGGGGGCTGAGGGGCAGGGTGTCTGAAGGTGGAGGGGGAGAGGGGAGTGGTGGTGGCGGTGAGGGGGGAGTCAGGTATGGCCTTGGGGTGAGGTGGGTCAGAGGGTCTCTGATTCTGGTCTTTGGCTCTCTCAAAGGCCTCCTTGGCCCCGGGGATGGTCAGTTTGACGGGCCCCAGGACGCTATGAGCTACATTGGCTAGATGTGACACCACCTTGTCCACCCCACTATCTGACCTTGACACTGGGGCTGGAGAGGCTGGGGGGCTGGGGGTGGCGTAGGCCGGGGTGGCGTAGGCTGCAGCAGCGGCAGCAGCGGCAGCATGTCTCCGGTTGTCAGCCTCCTTCCTCTCCTTGGTGATGCCTGGGGAGGAGATGGGTGTGGGGACTAGGTCTCTGCCGTCTATGGACCCAGTGGGGCTGGATCTGGGGGCCTCCAGGCCAGAGTCTCTCTC